>NW_012026832.1:189127-191481 GCF_000956235.1 Wasmannia auropunctata
ACTACGAGCGGTGCAATGTGCGTGTGCATATGTTCTTTCTTGTTTTATGATCAGCGCCCTCCTCTCATCTATGTATAGGAATAAAAGTCAGTCTAACTGTGTTTGTCACTAAGAGCAGTCGTGTCTTGATTCCCTCCGAATATTCCAATAATATATATATATATATGTGTGTATAATGATAATGTTCTTGTACAATCTTGTACAGGGACAATACTCAATGTAATTGTTCGGCTTTCTATTTCTAAAAAAATTATTAAATTATTTTTATTCAGACTTGAGACAAATATATATTAAAATTCTTATCAATATAAAATATTTATCAACAAGAAATTTTATATTAAGTAATGAAATGTTCCATTTGAATATTAACATGTTAAGTAATATAAATTATAATAATAAGAAATTGTAATATTTTTAAATTAAAATATTATTTGCATTATTTACAATGGTTTTAATAAAAAACTAAATATTCTCTTGAAAACAATTATAGGTAACGAAAAAATAGAAAAAGATGAAAAACAAGTGACAAAATGCCTAAAGTTACATTGAAATGTTCAATGATGCTGATAACATTTTTGAGTGATAACTGATAGTATTAATGATAGCATTTTTAGTGATAACGTGGCATAAAATTAGAACTGTTCTTTACGTAAAGTTGCGTTCTTTAAAAACAAAAAAAAATTCTTATATTAACTTAGGAAAAACGTAAAAAAAAGAATACTAGGACTCAGTACATTTCCTGTTGTGTTTTGCCATGGCGGAAATATTTTCTACATATAACCGCGATAAATTATTGTAATGTGCGCATATAGCTAAGTAGACGCAAATAATTATGCAATATGCAGGTAGATACAATAAAAGTAGGATTATAGTATATACATTTTACATATGTATATGAATGTATACATATACATAAACACATAGATTGAAAAAGTTATTTTCTTTTATTTCTTTTCTGAACCTACGAAAAGTAATGTATAAAAATTATTTTACTTCCTCTAAACAGAAATATTTATGTTCTTTCTTTTAAAAGTGTTATTGACAGGATAATTAATAAAATAATTTATTCGATGCATTATGAATGTACTTACAATTAGCTAATTCTATATAGAAATCATTTCGTACAGTCAAAACCAGCTGCAGCATGTGGAGACTCATATCGTATTGGCCTTAGTGATGATGAGAAAAACACAATATTATATAAACACAACGAACTAAGAGGAAAAGTCGCATCAGGCCACGAAGATAGAGGAAAACCTGGTCCACAACCTGCGGCAGTTAGCATGCCAGACTTGGTAAGCCATAATGAATTATACATTGTTATATAGTAAATTTAAATGTATAATAAACAAAAAACATTAAATAAATAAGTACATTTTAATTTACTTTAAACAATTAAATTCTTTAGAAAAAAGATAGAATTGTGATTTAACTGCAATAGCTTAATATATAGCTTAAAGATTTGATTATTTATTTTACCACATCTTTTATATATAAATTAAAAATGGATATAACAATAATGTTAATATTAACCGATATTAATTCAATTAATTTCAATTTTGCAAAGCGTTTGAATAACTATCTTATCTATATACTGTTTATCTATATACTGTTTATCTATAAGTGCATATAAAGATACTAGATTTTTTCCGATGGTTTATAATTTACGAAAAAAGGTGTATGGAATACCCTCTTTAATTTTATATAGCATGCAATACAAAATAAATATATGTCTGTCCATCTTAAATTTTGTTTTTTGTACTATAAGATTAATATACGCTGTGATCTTCGTTAATTACTCGCTAGTTTGGCCTATTTCCAATAAATTTTTTATTATTACATTAAGAAGCTTTTCTTTATATGGTTAAAATAAATACATATTTAAATTAAAATATTTATTTATTTTAAGTCAAAATTTATATAACATGGTCTGTATTTAGAATGCGCTTATAAGTGATATTAGCGCGATAATAAGTCTGAAATTCTATAGTGTATGTAAATGTACACTAACACCATTATAATCATGTTTTGAATGCGGGTATATAACTATAATATAAAATTATAAATAGAATTTTGTTTCAAACTTTTTGGCTCTAGTGCGTATATAGACTGTATACATATACTTGTACATATTCGCGCGCACGTATTTGTGTGTATTTGTACAGTCGTGGACACATCGGTTGCGATACATTTTTTTTATAGGTTTCTAATATATATTTAATATACATAATACACTGCTCAAAAAAATTATGGCATAGAAAAATTTTGAGCAAAAATTGGTCAACTTTGATTAATGGTAACTCCGCGAAAAATCATCGTAAAATGATGAACTTTTTTTCAAATGAAAGCTTGAA
>NW_012026832.1:191531-194137 GCF_000956235.1 Wasmannia auropunctata
CCCCCCCCCTTCGCTGACGCGCGTCGCGAAAGAGTGTGGTGTGCTCGGTGAAATGACGGCACCTTGTGGATCACGATAATCGGACGACGATCGGTGACAGTGCGAGGTGGCAGGAGGAGGGAAGGTCACCGGTGAGCATTGCGGCACGATAACAGGGCTTGCGACGTACGCTACTGTCACTAAACGTGAGTGCTCCTTTTTAAATCGTTCCTCTTACGAATGAAATTAATCCTTTGCACTTCGAACTATAATAATCTCTGCACATAAATCGATACTAAACGTTTTTCCATTGTAATCTTAACATATACATTGTTGTATCTAGTGGAAACCTAATTTTCTAATTGATTAGTTGTTTAAACATTTAATTTATATTAAATATGCTTCGTGAATAATTGGACAATTACGCAGTGGCAAACTTGTCACAAAAAGGCACGTCATGGATTTCTGTATTTAAAAACGTGCTCCATTCTTACATATTTGCAAATTGTAATATGATACTATGATTGTATATATAATGTATCGATTATAATATGATTGGCCATTTGGCTTCGTATCACTGAACTAATTAGCCAATTAGTTCAATAATATGAAACAGACGCTTCGACATTTTCTAAGAAAATTAAAAAGAAAAAAATCTGGTCGTTGTTACTTCAGACACACGACGTATATTATATTCTCATATTATCCTTTTTTTAATTAATGATATATTTATTAACGACAATGCGACAAAACGAGAAAAGTTCAAGATTCAATATAATATCAATTATTTGATAAGTTACATTATACGAAATAGATAGATATTCAAGTAACTTCCTGTCTCCCAAGAGAACGTTTCGCAATTATGGGCAATCATTGTATTCAGATAAAAATACATATGTCGTGATTGGCAAATTAATAAAATATATGTCGTGATTGACAAAAATAAAAAAAAAAATTAACAATTAATTTTTAATAAATAGATAAGTTACATTTTTTGAAAGGGAATTATTCTCACGCTCGATATATCCGGTGTATCCGACAATACAAGAAGAATGCGAAACGTCAAGAAATTCAGCTGTCACCGTGACAGATCGAAGCGTGCGTTCGCGTGATCCTGAACGATCACCGGCCATTGTAAACACGGTGCAGTTTGCGTTCCATTATTCCGTGCTCAGGGCTCGGTCAATCGCGCAGAACGTGTTGCCCTTTCGACGAGAGAGCGGCAGCTCTCGGCGATGTCACTGATGCCCCCGTAATCGCGTCACGCGTCTCTCTTTCGTCGGCGACGACGCGGTTTGTCGGTGCTCTCCCGAGATCGCTTTGTGCCGACAATTTCTCGGCAATTGAGCAACTCCGCCGGCACGCAATTAATAATGCGGCCCTCGCGAGATAGGGCCGAGATAAAGGCGGGCGCGCGCGCGCGCGCGCCTACGTTATCGGGCCTCGGCACGGGGAGTTAAATGATCACGATAGTGACGATGCGGAAAGCGCATTCCGTCGCATTATCCGCGATTTCGCCGCGCGCATTATGCACAAACGGCCCGTCACACGCTTCCTCTGCGCGCCAGCGACTTCACAGATTCATCGCGATATACACCGGATTCCGTTCTCGGCAGAGAGAGAGCGAGAGAGAGAGAAAGAAGAGAGACCGAAAAAAATTTGTATAAAATTCCGCCACGCGGACGCGGCCATTGAAGTCACGAAGGGCTCGCGACGCGTTAAGGTTTTTTTTAGGGACGCTTTGTGTGAACGTTTACCCGGAAGGTCTACGACATAACCGCATGGGGATCTACGCCACTGGTTGCTTCCACGCGATAACTAATTCTCGTCACGTAAGCTCCTGTGCGTGGCACACGTCACATTCTACGTAGAACGAGCTGCGCTACGTTGAACGACGAGACTCGCCCAGCTGATTACTTATTGACGATCAATCGATTCGCGATATTTTCCAGACTCTTAGTCCAATTTGTCGCGTCCGTCGCATCGAAATCCGCTCGATAACACAACCCGGTCGTGTGTATTTCTCTGAATTTTAACTTCATGTAATTAATCGGTCATAACATTTTCAGGATAAATTCGCTGCGTAAATAATTAACTCGGCAATCGGCTCGTTTACCCGCACGTAGCGCGCGTTCCATCAAAATAGGTTCTCTTTGTGAACAAACGGCGAATTGTATACTCCGAACCGGACGTATATTTCGAAATTGTGTAAATAGCACGTAGGGCCAGCTCCCGTATTCATATCGGGAGCGGCTACACCGCCGTTGAATAATTCTATCACTTTAATTACCGAAGTTTATAGCGCAAATCAGCGCTATGGGGAATAATTGAATTTTAGCGGAAGGGCGAAAATGTGCGCGTGCTCACGCGCGTAGGCGTAGGTACTCGTCGTCTCGCACACGGCGCGACTCGGCGGCGCTTTTCTTCGATGATGTACGGGGTCAGGCGGATTGTTGTAAATATAGCATACGTCGGACAGTGACTAAAGGCGAGAACATCAATCAGCAGTCGCGAGCCATTGTGCCCCACGAGGCTCTGATAATAAATAGCACCTTCCGTTCTCGTCGGTTATAATTCCTCTTCCCGATCGCTCTCGTGTCTTGTCCTTCCCCCCCCCCTCTCTCTCT
>NW_012026832.1:194157-217342 GCF_000956235.1 Wasmannia auropunctata
CTCTCTCTCTCTCTCTCTCTCTCGTCACGATGCCTTTTTCTCATTTTCCCCGCGCAACGATCACACACGCGCGCGCACAGCCCGTACGTCGCTGTATGTAGTCTGCGCCGCGAACAGGTGTCTAACTACCGACTGCCGTTCCTACAGCTATAGAGCACTCCCAGCCGAGTACCTTTATTGTAGCTTTATTGTACTTCTTGCTTCCTGCAGATCGCTCGAATCCGTACAATTACACGTGAACTGCGACCGTAGGATGGTACCCACAACTCGCCTGTCTATCGATTAACCATTAGCGAAATTAATGGTGCCCGTAGACAATAGAATAGCGCTATAAAGCTTAAGAAAGCGAATTAGATACGAGACACCGGTGCAGATTGCACTAGTCGCGCGCGTGTTTATGTCGGTCTTCTATATACGTGATCCGCTTTCGACGAAGCGATAGCAAAAAGATAATACCATTCTAAAGCTACCGGCCGCTTTAATTTTTTTGTTCGACGACGTATGCAGCAGTCATTCCGTACATCGACAAGAAATTCTCTCCGATAATTTTTCTCCGTTTGCTTCTGCACCGTCGGAGAATAGGTCAACTATAAACATGATGACCTACTAGTAAATTACATGTTTCCAGAAATTACATCCCCTCAGCAGCGAGATATTCGGTCGACTCGGCCAGCCACTCATTTTATAATGGACAGAATGTTAAACAAGCGAGATGACAGTGCTCACTGCTGGGAAAGCTACACTTGACTATTTTATGTGCCGTGCTTCTCCCGCCTCGAGAGCACCAGCGGCGCTCTCTCGCATGCGCTTTCCACTTCAGTTTCAAACTTTAATTAAAAAGGTGGAGTCGCAATAAGGTCCTTCTACCTCCCGGACTATAGCCCTTACCCTTCCCCATTTCGCGTACCATCCGTTTCGTCGTCCCGTCCGTCCGTCCGTCCGTCCGTCAGGACCCCTCGTGTCCGAGAAGCAGCTATTTTAATTTCATTCACGAGAAATAAACAGAACAATGAAATTAACGTCGAGCGTGGGCCGCCGCGCGAGCGTGCACGTTCGCGCGTGCCTCTAATGTGTAGTCGAACTATATACACATTTCCGGTACAAATGGCACTCCCTTGACAACGGTTCATTTTCGGGGTGGATACGGTAAATACGGGTGCAACCGCAATGAGAGTACAAAAAGTAGCGAGCGATTAAAAATCAACGCGCCGGCGCAGTGCCTTTTTCATCTGGCGCGTCGCTTGATTAAAATTAATTGCTGCGTTTTTAATTACGAAATGAAATGTAAACATTAGAACGGACGTTTCCAATCTTCATTCCGCCCCGGTGATATTCCACTTCGCTCTACGCTATTGTATTGAAAAGAGATGGGGAATTTTTTATGTAATTTTATAAAATATCGGGATGGTAATATAATAATGCGAAAATTATACCTTATCGCCATCGGCTCGCAAAAGCTGAACGAAAATTCGGAAAATTTCTGCGGCAAGTCTTTTCGGTTGAAGGGAACCCGACCCACTCGAGTGGATGTTCAGCAAACCGCGGGATTGAGGTGGCTGTTACCAAGGCACACCGATCTTTGATTAAGAATTCAAGCGGAATAAGTTGAGTCTCTGATAAAAGGTGGCCAAATTTTCGATTGCTCGATACTTTGCCTCGCAAGTTGCCCCGCGCGGACACTATTAACGTAGCATTTTCAATAATACACGTTATTACGATTGGATTTTACAAAAATCATACAATATGTGGAATTGAATTAAAAAATTCAGAGTTGGAAAATCCATCACATCATTTTAATGTCGAAATTATTTCGCGTTCAACAATTGCTTCATATACAATTTAATATAATTCTGCACTCATTAAATACTTGTTGAAAGAATTATCATATTATTATATTTATTTATGCTGTATATTTATTTATTATCGACATTTTAATTGCTCCTTTTTTTATCTTTGATTGCATTTCTATTATTAACAATATTATTAAAAACTGATATTATTAGTAAGAGCTGATAATATATCCTACACAATCACGTGACAATATCCTATTGAAGCTTAAGAGAGATTCCTTTTGAAACCTAATAACCGTTAAGATCGCATCACACTACTGGCATTCATTTGCTTAGTCAGAGAAGAGCTGTGCAATGATTTACGCGTAAAAACTATTGGAGCAGTTATAAGCGATTGTATCTGCGCGGCCGCAATTATAAGGTCGGCCGGCAAGCGTGACGACACTGTGGCTCATCGTCGGCACGTATATAATCGCAATCACTCGCAATTCACTGCAGCCGGCATCATGAACCGCGCGCGCATCACAGCGTCATATCAAAACTTAATCTAATCTCGCATCTAGGAAATATTTATCGTATAATTAACCGAGATCGGCACAGATCGGGAAGTGCCATTGCGTGCGCCGCATCGTCACGTCGAAACGATTCATATAGCGCTCGCATAATGAATAATCGACTTGTTCCGCATGCGATCACGCTCACGAGATTACGCTCTCATTTTCTGCTCGATATCATCGGTACGAGCGTGCGATTAAAGTATCGATTTCTACAAGCTATCAGAATCAGACGTTCTCGCGACTATCTTTATTTTCCTCACGCGCAAACTCTTTTATCCCGGAGACTCTTGGCTTGATTTCGTATATACGCTTGCATTTTTTACACGTAAAATACGGTCGCATTAATATACTGTTGTATTATATTGTAGTATAATATATGCTACAATTCTACTTTTCTCTCTTAATCACAGCTATCACATATCACAATCGTCTTTTTCGCGCGTACATCTAAAAATATTCTGATATCTAATTTCCTGTAGAAAATTATGTTGAGCATAACGATGAGAGATAATTCCACTCACGCTTAGGAACTATTTCAATTGCGCGAGGTGTTTATATATATCACGTTTATCATAATATTACATTTTCTACAATTTTATCTTTCGCTCTATATAAAATCTGCATACCATTCACGTTTCGCTGAATTTATCGCCCCGGTACCGATTTTACTACGACAGTTTATGAAAGTGGAGCGGTAGTCGCGCGTCCACACAAACGGAAAGACTAGGTTAATTCAAATCCGCGAGGGCCTATTCGTCGCGCAAGATTAGCAGCCCACGTTAGTGATTAGGCGAAAGCCGTTGCTCCGGTTAATCTCCCGCGAGGCTTGCCCGTATCCGCAAGCCACCTTCCGGATAATCTGACAAGCGCTCGCGCATTCGTTCGTCACGGTTTATCGCCGCCGATCTTGTCTCCCAGGGGGGGAGGGGGGGAAGAGGGGGGCTGTTTTGAGTTGTCGTTCAAGTTCGAGGAAGCGCAATGCAGCTCGCACAACTCGCGAAACGGTCAGTAAAGCGATTCGTTCCACCAATATAAAAGCAACTGAGCCAGGTAATGGCGTGCGGCGTTACGTACCTTTAAACCGGATGCCCTGCCGTCGTCGCTCCTCGGACTTGCGTACCGGAGTTGAGTTTCGGCGGAAAAGCGTCGCGTCGTGAATAAAATCTGAAAGAAAGAGACGCCGTATTTAGACGCCGTTCCATTAAATTCCCATCACTGCACGCGCATTTTCGTGCAACGCAATTTGCAAATCGCATTATCACGCGGCAAATACAGTTTTCCCGGCGATGAGCCGCGTCGCAACGCTTTTGTGCTAAAGCGATGTTGATCAGATCTAATCCTTCCCCGGGACATAAATCGCGAACCGGTACTGCACCGGTAGGTGTCCGCCTCCGTCGGTGTCGTTAATCCCCGTAATGAGAACATTTCCTCGGCATGCATTCCGCGTCGCTAAAATATATATAATACATACGAGCGCGTGGTTAGCGTATTACGAAAGTGCGTGCGTTCGCCGGGAAATTGCGTCATCGTAGAAAGCGTTCGACGGAACCGCGAGTAAGTAGGTGCAAACTTCTGCGGCTACAAGTAGCCTCTCCCCCTCCCCTCCCCCCTCCGTTGACAGGACGACATCCTCTCCAGGACACGCAGGACTTAGCTAACCATGTTTATGGCGTAAGGAGTAGCCGCTTGGCGCTCCGCTGATATTTGTCTCAATTAATCTCACGTGAAAGTACGAGTTACGTATCATTAAGAAATACGCGACCAGGCTGTTATAGGACAACGACAACGTCGCCGACAAAATAACACGGAGCGGATAATTAATTTCTGCAGACAGTTACTTTGTCCCACGAACAATGAAACTCTCTCTCTCTCTCTCTCACTCTTTCTCTTTCCCCTCCTTTTTTCTATTTTTCTAAAGTTCGCAAACTTTTTCTCAGGGAAAAATACAGTTTGTATCCTTGATATATATCCGTGCTTTTTAATATTGAAAGAAGCAATTTTCTCAAATGTACGATAATTTCATTTTAACTTAGGCCCTTTTCTGATAACAATAGTACGACGCCCCACGCGTTCACTCATACGGGTCCCTTTGTCGACGTAATTACCTACGATAATTTCCCGCAGAACGCATTTTCCCACATAGCCGTCGACAAATCATGCGACGATAAAGCGTGCGTGTATTTATCTTCATTACCAAGCGACAGCCCGGTCATAAACATAATCAGAAAGTTCGTTTAAAGCTCGCATAATATATTTATAGCCAAAACGATAGCCGTATTATGAATGCGTATTATAAATGTACAAAATGCGCTTCTACAGCGTCAACGTGAAAATAGCTGCAGTAAATTTCCGTAACGCGATAACTTGATTTAATTTCACAATCTTCCCTGCAAAACAGACAGAATCGGTATCTCTCTCCATTTTACTGTTTCTAATTTGGACTGGGTCCAAGTATCTCATTATTACAAACACTTCAGTAAAACTGAAACTGGAAATTTTTACATTTATACATCTTGGATCCAAAAGTCTTTAGGGAAAAGATGAAAGATAAGTTAGAAATCATATTTTCGCGTTGCAGATAATATTGAATTCCAATTGATACCTTCCACAAAATTGATGTAATGCATTGCAGAGATTTCCTCCACAAATCTTGCCACACAGAGCACGCGTCGATGAAAAATATGAATATTCATCTTCATTATTACAAAACAGTTCACACATAAAGTTAATCAGGAAGTTTACTCTAAGCGCGTCTTACATATATCAGCGATAGATTATGAAAGTGCATATCCATCCTATACCGAGGCTGTGTCGGAAGTCTGCGAGCGCAAACTTCCGAAGCGTGATAACTCAGCGTAATTTAATAGCGTATTGTAGTGCGGAAAAGTCTTTCGCATACTTTCTCTTGTATATTATAATAATATAACCTATTATGCGATATTACGATACGATATTTTTGATTCTGTAGATCGCTCAAATACAATAGAGATTAAGAAATTTATTCAAAGTTAACTATTATTAAAATATAGGTATATACCTAACCTTTATTTAATACATAATTATGGAAAATAGGAAAGTTGTTAATATTATGTTATAAATACAGTGTAACTTTCTTACGTGGTCTAACATACATTATACTCGAAGAAAATATTATTTTAGCATAATACATATGTATACTTTGTACAAGTATATGAATCTTCCTCATATATTTAAGTGTGAAACATCTTAAGAATCTCTTCTTTCTGAAAAATAAACTCCTATGCCACACAGTTATACGAAAAATGGGGAAATTATCCATTATAAAATAATATATAGGAGCGTACTTGGGGCGTAATACGGTAAAACGTACGCGTTTATCAGAGCCATTAACTCGCTTAGACTGCAAGATGAGGAAGTCAGCGCGCCGGATGTACGATACGTTTCACCTGGCGTATTATACGAAAGCGCATCCCCCTTGTAACCTGCATTGCCGTATAGGAAGTGCACGGTACACGCGACGGACGCAAACTTCCGAACGGGGGATAACCGACTACCGGATAGCTTCTTTCGGGATCCGCGTGAAATCGCGCGCGATCAGCGCGATGCTTGTGTTATGCATGAATGTGTGTGTGTGTGCGCGTGTGTATGCGTGTGTATGCGCACCCGTGGTGTACCCGAGGGCAAACAGGAAGCGGTTCCCTGCAGGACCAGTCCTACCGTTGCTTCGCGCCGCTATCTGTCCACGGCAGCGCGGCGCAAACATTTGTTCAGGACGGGGAAGGAAAAGCGGCGGCGACGGCGGCGACGGTGGCGGCGGCGGCGGTGGCGGCGGAGGCAGAGGCGCGAGTGGCGATGCGATATCGGTAATAAGATAACGACTGTCCGGTGAACTGCACCCGGTCTCTTCTTTCGACTCCCGGCCGGTTGTTTCAGTTCCTGTTTCTTCCTCCCGTTCCACCCGTGACCCTCCCTCTTTGTTCTCCTCAGCCCCCCGGCCTCTCTGTACTCTTTGTACTGCGTTCTTCCCCTTTGAAATAACCTGGGCTTCTGCAGCAAGAACCGCTCCCGCTCGTTCGTTCGAACTTCCTCTATTGAGGATCCTCGGGGGCTTCGCCCCTGGCTTCTGCAACTTAGCCTTTTGGTACGTCGTTGTTTCTATATCGGTTAGTTAGTGGTTGAATTTTTACTGAACAACAATCGCGGGCTATTAAAGCCATTGGAACAAAGTGCTCCTCCGAACGGCGGCAGCCGTCAGAATGATTAGTGATCAGAGATCAAGCTCGCGGAACCCCATTTTCTCCGCTCTTAAACATCTTTCTGATTAATTCTACCGATTAATTTTACCGAGACGCCCCAATGCATTCGGGTCTGGATTCGGAGAATGTTATGACGCGCGATACCAGTTTTGCGGGCCAAAAAATGTACGCTTGTCATCCAGATGAATCGCGAGCACGTCGAAAGCGAATCTCTCTCCCTCGATTCGAATCCGTAATACCGAACGAACGCCGGTCGACGATGATTATGGCACTCTGAGTCGGGATCCTTTCGGAATCGTGATCCTTGAAAACGTCTATATCGCGTTCTTATGAATCTCATAATGGAGTCTGTCTCTCGAAAGAAGATCCTTCGCTCCATATCCTTCCTATCCAATGTCCACAAAGCACAGAGAGAGAGAGAGGGAGAAAATATTCCACGTTCTCCGGTCGCTTCATCCGGCCTACGTAATGCCGGCGCACAAAAGTAGAAAAGGAGCCCCTGGTGCTTATGCATTGCGCGTGCATTGTGCGTCCGCATTATTGGATACGCGGTGCCGAATCCACACGTGATCCAGCGGGTGATAAAAAAAAACGGTCCGTTCCCGCTCTCTTTCTCTCTCTCTCTCTCTCTCACTCTCTCTCTCTCTCCTCGAGGGTGGTCGCGGATTTGTCCAGCCACCGACGACGTTGTGTGCGTGTGGATGTACAAACGACGTGGGACACGGATCGGAAGGGAAGAGAAACGGGCGCCACGACATCGATGGGCGAAGGTCGGCGACGGGTGTCGGCAGGACCGGCAGCATCGCGCGGGGCCGAGCGGAGCAACCCCATTCCGTATACGGTGTGAGAGTCGAGCATGTGGCAATAAACAATTTGTTACGTCGAGAGGGTCGAAGCCTGCAACGGCATACGCTCGCGCGCATTCTCTCGCCGTTTCTCTCTCGCCGTCTTCGTCGCGTGTCTTGTTCTCTCTTTCTCTCGCTTTCTCTGTCTCTCTCCCTCTCTCCTAACTCACTCGTCGACTATCCGTTTCTTCCCTTTCTCACCCTTCGGCCACCCCCTCGGTGCCTCGCTCGTTCACGCACGACGTTACTCCGCCGCTCCGTAGCTGCGGAGAGCGACGTAACAATCAATAGCGGCGCGTCACGTTGTTTTCTACGCTACCTCCGTCCACGCCGCACACGCGATCGTTAACCTCTCGATTATCGTTGCGGCGACCGCGACGATCGTCCACCCTTCTATCCCCCCCTCGGCCGAACCACGTCAACGACAACGTAGTTATACCGCGCGGAACATATCGTCACAGATGATGTAATAGTTTTAAAAACGATGGATACCGCGCTATAAACCCGAGTGAGTTATATCCGAATCTCTCCCAGCAGTTATTGTGTTCTTCGATTAGTTGACACCACGTCGAAAAGTGATTTCACACACGTATTCTACGCATATAGAAGAAATAGAAACTAGATGGAGGAATAAATATTTTAAAACAAGATGCCCGCAACTTCGACTTTTTTTTAATTTGGCTCTTTTTTTTAAGTAATTATCAATTTTACCATAAAATTGAAAAGCTGTATGAAAATCTCCGAATGGATATACATATTTCTTTTGCATACAAATATCCTTTATATAATTATAATAGCACAATTCTATTATAAAAGAAATCATAATGATAATCACATAAGATGACGTGTGAAAAATGATATTAATTCTGGAAGTCTCTCAGAAGTTTAATATTTATTGCATTTAAAATACCGTTGAACGATTCAAAATGTCATGATACAGAGTCCTACGACTGCAGCATTTAAGTAAATCTTGTTTCAAAGTGCTCTCTCATTTAATTACGCGAAATGCTCACTCGTGAATTGGCTCGGTGATAGAAAACGCACAGCATCATGAAGTTAACGAGAATTCGAAGCCAGGGCAAGATACGGCACGCGGAGTACACGGACGAATACCTGCGAAGCGAGGAAACGTCGGAAAAGGCTAGAAGTTTTTTTCCTCCCGCTATGCACACGTATAGCGCCCCGTCCGCCGACATTATACGCACGCAGACGATAACGGAGGGGTCCGGGAAGAGAGGAGGGGATGCAAAATAAAATGAGATCGCATTATATGCACTCCGTGAAAAGGAGCCGGAGGGGTCCCGGAGTCTTTCCGGTTGTTTGCGTGTGGATCATACGGCCACCGATGCACACACACACACACACACACACACACATACATACACACTACACACATCGGCGCAAAAGTGTTTTATAGCACGTGCGTGTTACGTCCGTGTGCATTTGCATATCTGTGCGCGCACGCACACCTGTCTGTACGTCGCCCACACAGAGACGTTCTTTGCCCCTTTGAAGGAGATATAGCTACGCGCGCGATGTATGTGTGTGTGTGTGTGCGCGCGTACCCGATATGCTCTTTTTGCGGGAGAAACAAACGCGAATTCCGTTTTTGATGCGCGCTGGCGCAAAAGTATTTTATAATGTCGGGCGAAAGATACACGCGCGTATATTCGCTTTGCTATAAAACGGATTTTAACGTATGTATATATCGCGCCATCCCCTTTGCGCGAATCCGAGAGAGAGCCGGTCGCGCAACGCTACACGCGACGTTGATCGCCGACGTTGACGTTTTCGTTTTGCAAATCGTTCGTGGAACCGCGTATTTATCTACCCGTGCTGGATTCACGTCAACTTTTTGCGGAACACGAAAACTATGCGGAAACGAGAGTCGCGATGACGGTTATTCCGCGCGTCGCTTCATTCCCACGCGGCCAGAGATATCTTTTACACGTGCGAGGGGGAGGAGGGGGGGGGGATTTTATATATACCACCGGTCGAGAGGATCGCATTTCGTTTTTTGTATAATGCACTTACGTTCTCTCTCCCATATTGCATAAATATTTTTCATTAGCCAGAGTTGTCCAGATGCATCGGTAATTGCATATATTATGTACGCGTATCTCTTATGAAAATAAAACAAGTGCGAATCTAGGTATACATAAAGACTTGTGCATAATTTGACACTTTTTCGAGCGTCCGCGACGTTTTTCCGATCATTAAATCGCCTTTGACGTGCAGTGATCTAAGTAAAAGCAATTTCATACGACGAGGCACGCGCTATCGTACATCGCTTTTTCACGGTCCGGTATGCCGTATTTCATTTACGTGAAATACGGGGATAGGCCAATATCTCTTTTCATGGCACTGGCGCATTTCGTCAGAGGGCGATTCTAAAAAGTTTTTTAATAACTGATGGTCAAAATTAAATCGTATAAAATTTTATATTATCTTTACCAAATTATATACTTACAAAATATGATGTGTTTATATATAAAATTGCATTTAACAATTATTATCGTTGCATATTCTATGATATCGTTTAAATTATATTTTTTACATATTCTTTTCCTAACTTTTTTTTTTTCAAACACATCAGACCTTCGAAAGAAGTAATATCTCATTAAAATATATAATAATCGACTGATGGTTACTCGAACGGGAGATTATTACTTTCATATACTCCTCTCCTAAGTTCTCCTAGTGCGCCTTACAAAACCACTCTCTCCGTCGCGTGAAAACCCGTTTCGCCAGCTCCGTCACGAATCCACGTCGGGGATTTCCGCTAAAACCTTCGTTTCTACCTCGTTTCCACAAACTCCGAGCGCGGAGTGACTGACGCGTTTGTCGGCTCGCGGCGATGGAAACCAACGACAAGCGCGGTAACCAAACTCCATTAATCAAGCGGCATTCGTCGCTTAATGAAAAGGCCAAATATCGCCCACCGTGAATGAAAGATAGCCGCTCGCGGAAACGATTCAAACTGTCGACGTAAACTGCCAAAGCGGGCAACGTGCAAATTTCCCCGTGACTGGCGCGGGGTGGGTGGACGTATCGGATTCCGCACGCCTCGGCGAAGCAAATATCCCTATCGCGTCCAATAACCGATATTATCACAAAGTAATACAACTATAATAAAGTAATACAGATACTGTACCAAGTATATGTGTGTCTTAAGAATTTTCGTTCATTATATAATACTTAAGAATTTCGTTCATTATATAATACAGCCAGAGGAGTATCTAAATAATATAGAAAAAACTCCCGCTTTTAGAAATTAAACCTATCAAAAATTTGCAAAATCGACCATTTATATAGGTTTTGGATAGATTAATGTGTATGTATGTGAGCGGATTTTAAAAATAATATTTTATAAAAATAAAATATTGAGATTTGAATATGATTGTATATGGATTTAAAATTGAAATATAATTTTATTATTATATTAAGGATGTGATAAGGAGTGACCTGTATGCACGGACTCGAGAAAAATTTTTAATGCCGGTGGCGCCAACCACTTTTCTTATAAGTTACGCGCCACTGTAAAAACTTAGTCTCGCGGTACGTAATAATAGGCAAGAAAGGCCCAGCCCGTATCTCGGGTTCTATTAAAAAACTTGAGGCCAAACTATTCTAATAAAATGCAGGTTGCACGTTGAAGGTATACACGCGTATTCGGTTCTTTTGATATACTCGGATAATTGAGAAAAGTTACAAGAAAAAAAATTATTAAAATTCGAATATAGGTACATATCGCAAATAAAAAATATATTAATTCCTATCTTCAAAACGTGATATACATGTATGAATGTGAAGCGGAAGAATTAAAGGAAACTTTGTTCAATGAGAATATAAGCAAAAAATTAATATAATCGTGATCGTTGTAACAATAATTATAACAAGATAATAATGACATGATCAGTAATAATAATTATCATTGAAATAATTAGAGATAGGTGTGATGCACGATATTAATCCTCATTGAATACGACAAAAAGATAGAACCACATGGAGAGAGAGCGAGAGAGAGAGAGAGAGAGAGAGAGAGAGAATGCAGAGGCATTTATATTAAATTGTACAATTTGCGTTTCGAATAATAATAAAGGGTTTATCAACAAAATCGTTGAGCAGCAGGATTCAGATTACATAGAGAAAAGTAGAAATTGAAACTAATAATTGCTGCGTTATAATCTACGCTATAAAATTTATTAAAATAAAAATGTATTTTATTTCTGTTACTACGAAACTCCGTTGTTAAAGAGTGTTGAAAAATTAATTTCTACGGTAACAATGGGAGAGAGCGTGCTTTTAATTCTAATTCGCGCAGAGATATACAATATATCGACGCATTCCAATACGATACGTCGCGCTGCGTGCTAATTGTGCAATAAAACCGCGATTTAAATTTAATTCCTCCCGACTCTTAACTCTGCGTTTACTGTGCGCGTTACCGATGTATCGGCGATACTTTGAATACGCGATATCGCGCGTTAATTAAAATTCGATGTACGCCCCCCGGGTTTTTTTCCCCGCATAAATAAAGCAAGAATTCGCGAACAGCCCCGCGACATCACATTTGAATTTTACCACAACGGCCATCCGAAGATATCCTACCAACGTCGTAGATCGCAAAATCGTCCTTCATATACATAAACGAGCCTCGCCATATGCATATGCACATGAACCTGTGCGCTGATGTGTGCCCGTGACACGTGCGCGTCCTCGTCCCCGTCGCGTCGCCGCCGCGCCGTCGTCGTCGTTGTCGTCGTCGTTGGGAATCAATTAGCCCGACATGCACCGGTACCTCTTGGGATACGTGTAACACCTACCCTGCCATGCGCACGGAACACTTTTCGGCATTTAACACCAGACGGCATACACAAACGTGCACACGCGCGTGTACGCGCGTTTATATAGGAGTTATTTTAGCAGCACTATATACACCCCGCGCGATAATAGGATAACACCGCTTCTACAATTACACGCGGCTGAATCTCCGGCGACCGCACCGGTAACTTCCGGTCTTAATCACCGAGATAATGAGTCGGAAAACTCGAAGTAACCACTTTTCGATACAACAACGCTAACGCGACGCCGCAAATATTGTATCATTCGTTATAATCAACGTACAAATTAATGTCCCGCGCACAGCTCGTATTAGTATCGAAAACATACACGACTCGCATTCGTTTGGATAGCAGGCGAAATAAACGCTAAATACAGATATAATACTATTGGCTGGTTATATGTTATGCAGATAATATATCGATCAATAAGCGTTCGCAGCAGCCTAGCTTCATGCATTCGTGATAATACACCTAAACGCACTCATTGCTTAATATGAGCAATATTCTAACTCCATTATCATTGTACCACAAAATGCAATTGCACCCTGACGTATTTTGATTGTAGCCCGACATAATCTAATAGTTCGATAAATCTTTTTAAAAGCTACGTATTTGCATATAGCGTTGACCTATTATTTAATAAAACAAAAAAAAATACCTTTTTTTGGCGTTTCCTATTTTACATTTCACAGTTGCAGACTTTATTTTACTGCGTACTTTTTTACCAAAATTTTCTGCTAATACCAGCCGGCTAATCAGACCTCGAAATAGAATTGTGCGCCGCTATTTTTCAGTCGGGAGTTTGACGAACGAGCGAGCACGAGCTCGGCAATGTCACGCGATGCTTTTGGAAGTCCGCGTACACATAAATGGGCTTGTCCGTTCATTCGCGCATTTCCAACGGACGGAATAGCTACGGGCCGGGCGTCCTGCATCGGCCATTCAGCTTCGGGTTTACGCACGTATGCACGTGTAATCCCCGCGGGGGTTTATAGGCCACCATCGCGGCGTACACAGCGTTACATATCTCCGCGGTGATCACCGCCGCTGGATTCTCGCTCTGTTGTCGGGGGTCTCCTCCCCCTCCCCCGGTCGTCTCTCCACCATGTCGTTAATTAAAAGCCACCGCGTCCTCGCGACCAAACCCGGCGACCCGCCGCATTTTTAGTAGCTGTTTCCAGTGTTCAACGACGGGAATATCTCTCGATCACGAAACTTCGCTTTACGATTCTCGCGGTTGAGCGCACCGATAGAGACGTTATCGCGTCGACACACCACTCTCTCTCTCTCTCTCGGTTATTTACAGCGGTGCACGCTCGGCGGGGGAGGGGGGGAGATGAGGAACGCAACATTCATTACGACATCGTCGAAATGGTTTAATTCGAAAGCGAAATAAAAAAAAAACACGGACCAAGGCTGTTAAACGAAAGCGTGCCGGCGAATTCACGGCGCGGCAGCTGGCACGTCCGTGTCAACGTGTGATTCCCAGTTGTGCACGAGACCGCGCGCGCGTGCAGGGCAACTGCATCATGCGCCACGATGGAGCGTTACGCGCGGGCAGCGTCGAGGGTCAATATTATCCGGTCCCAAAATCGATCCATAATTATTAAGCAAACACGACGGGACGGCAGGCTCCCAAAGCATGCCTGGACAAATATGATTACATCGTTGATGTGAACATTCCGATCAATATAAACTGCATGCGGTGGCATTCTCTACCCAATTAAGCTCGTACGGATCTGCCCGCGCATACATGAAAATCAATCCTCATTGGCCGCGCATCGATGATATCGCCTAATTAGCTCAGAAGCCGGCGGCTGCGTTGCAGTATACGCCCATGCATAGCCGCCGGCAAAAACAGCCATCTGCATGGGTTGTACTCCGCCGCGCCCGCGTAACTAACGCGCGCTCCTGTTTGTACTCACGAGTCTCCACCGGGCTCGGGTTATCCAGCTCAATTTTTACATTGTTAAAAATATTTGCAAGCGCAGCACAAAAAGAGAACAATACATGTATACATGTTCCGTTATCAGATAAAATACCAATTACATAAAATATTGTAGAGCCATATGGATGCATACAAATTTGCATTGTATGTGTTAAAACTGCACGGTGATAGATTTTTAGTCTTATTATAAGAACTTTTTATAATACTTATATATTTCTATCAAAATATACTTCTATAAATTTAGATGAAATTTATTAAAAACTTTTCATAACACTTTTATTTCTACGTAAAATAAAAGTGTTACTATCAACTTTATCATAACATTCCTTTTTACAAATATCAATTTATTATTTTTCACTATTTGTAGATATTTTTAAGGAATAAAAAATAACTCATCTAAAATAATAAATTTTTTGTGTTTTTGATATTATCTATGATTACCTATTTACAGTGATCATCTATATTTACTGATTACTATTTGTAATGTTTCAACTCTCGTGCTATTATGATTTTATATTAGTCTTCCCCATTTATCTTAAGTAATTTCCAAAAACATATAATTACATTAATACATTTATTTGATGTATATGAACATCAAAATTGCGCAGTTTCTCTATAATTACTCGACGCCATGCAGACGGACGACTAGACGCCGTGACGTTGACTAGAAGTGTTTCCGGATGTATATCGCAATGCTATTCATCGCGTGCCTAATTAACAGTGCCCCGTGGCATTCTGACCCCGGCATTGTGCCGTGCGTCGCGGGGCCCTTTTGCGGTCCGCGCACGAGCGGCGAGAATTTAATTAACCTGTTCTGCATTTGATAGCCAGCGAAAACTTCCGGTCGGTGTCTTTTGTGAGACGGTCGTAATTAATATTCCTTGAAAACGGCAAAGAGCGGAAGGCTCGTCCGAGAGAAAGGCAAATGCGGGTCGGACTGCGGGGTGTAGTAGCCTCGAAAAGGGGCTGCGCCTATAGTAGTATCCACTCGAAAAGGATCAAAAGAGTTATCAAACCGCGAGATTATCGCTACTGTTCGAAACGTTTGTGCGAATGAACGCTTTCTGAAGGAGCAAACGCACGCCTGCTTCCACTGCAGAAATGTAAAAATGTACCACTGGCGATAACATTTAAGCTCGGGACATTTAAGCTGTTGTCAAATCACGTCATTCGCGTGAGGTGAAATTTGCCGTAAATATGATCGCAATAATGTTACATAGAGAAGAAATGCAATAACATTGATATATTATTACCTCGCGTGTAAAGACAGGAGGCGTCCACGGATCGTATTCGACCGTGCAACGCCATTTATTCCGTGACACTAAAAGTTGTATCGACAGCATCGTATCGACGTTGAAAGTCTAAGCACGAAGGAAACAAGCAATGTAATTAGACGAACACCGCCGCGGAGAACGCTCGATGCCACTCCCCGCAACCTGGAAATATATTCATGATCGCGTCGGTGTTATCGAGAAGTGCGGTGTACGTTGCACGGAATGGATTGCGACTGATCTAACGTACGAGTTCGTCTTCGTAGGAAATATCGTTGGGCGCAAGCACGATCTTATTACATTTCCGCCATGAATCCCATCGAGATACGCGACCCAGAGAATAGTGTAAGTCACCGAAGTAAGATAATGGAGAGGAAAAAGCACGGAGGAGGATATGGAGGTGAGAGAGGGAGGGGGAGGATACGCGTATACGCGGGCGAAACACGGCAAAGCAATTTCTGTACCTACAACCACGTTTTCTCGTTTCCGCGAACGGGGTCTTCGTGAGGAAGCCGGGGAATTTACATGCGCGCTTACACACATGTGCGCCGCCCGTGAAAAAGAATGAACTCTCATGAATGGTCGAGCGATTCGCGATTCGCTCTCTATCTCTCGCCCTCTCTCTCTCTCTCTCTTTCTATCTCTCGTTCACCGCGGCCTCTCTCTTATTACGAATTACACCGTGCCCCGGATAGCCTTATCGACTGTTTCCATGAAACCTGACGAGAAACGCGGCTATCGATTTACCCCCGCGTCGTTAATGATAATCAATGCGAGGCGCGATGAGATTTCGCTAATGGAACACAATATATCGGCCGTGCTATCGCGGTATTATTACCTCATTTCCCGAACGAAAGACACTTTTCGCAGAGCACCCCGGCCCGACCGCGCTGAGTCCGAGAGATTTTTATCATGGCGCCACAAATGCCTTCTCCGCCTGCCATTAACGAGGGGGATTAATTTTACTCGACGTCATATTCCGCGACAGCGAATCGCGCGATCCATTTTCACTACGATAGAGAGGATCGATATTACAGCGCGGTAATATGTAAATGACCGCGTAAAAATCAATTCGATCAAAAGGTGTCTCGGATTGCTCCAATTTATGGAGCACAGAATATAAGCGCTGGATAATTCAATTGAATAAACCCTGAATTGCATTAACTGACATAAAGAATATCTTTGTGCAATATTATTACAATCGCCGATATGCAATATATTAACGTTCACGCGCGCGTACATTTATAGTGCCCGTATCGCCGTAGCCATTTATCGCAAATTACAGGCGCCGACTGACTTTCTGTATCCGCTTATCGGTTTTATTAATTGCCTGCTAATCAAGAGCCCGCGCGAGTAAGGCGGCAAAAAAAAAATAATCACGTGTCTTTTAGATTATCGCGTCGAAGCCGCATCTGCCTATCCTCCTTAATAACGCTCGCTTATCCATATTCTGTCATTAATTACGTCCATACAAATTAATAATGCGCTTTACAGCTGACCTCATTTTGTATCTAGGTTGATCCCCATTATACGAACTAATATTCATAAACTCCTATTGGCTGTAATTATTGCACACGACATCCGTGCACTTCCATTAATAAGACACGGCTAATAAAGTTATCGTGTAATAATAGCTTATCAAAATCAATGGACTGATTACATAATAAATATAAATTATGAAGATGTTATGTTTTGTATAATTTTTTTTATTCAATTCATATACAAATGAAATTATTTATTCTTAATTAAACGTATATGAAACGAAATTAAAGAAACGGCAATGCTGCATATTATGACGCATCGGAATTCGAAGGGAAAAATTTTAACCAAGGCGCATCTATCTGTCCCCGAAGGAAAAAGAGGGGAAAACAGCCAAATCCCACGTGTATCGCAATGCGCCACGATAAAATAATCTCGAGTACACAGATACACGCCGTTGCTTTTTCCGTCTTATCGCGAAAGCCGACTTGAGCTGTTTTATCTCGCGAACGGGAGAAGGAAGCACGCGGGAGAGGCCAAAAAAGTAGTAAACAGGGGAGACAGAGAGGGGGGGGGGAAAGGGAAGAGGAGAGAAAGAGTAAGGAAAGAAACGTGCGACAGCCCGATTCGCGCGAAGAATCATGACGTTCCCTCGCGAACGCCCATGCATATGCATCTCCTCGTGCAACAGGAGAGGGACTTTTCTCGGTAAGAGAGAGGCCAACGACTCTTTACATATTTATCTCTCGAACTCTCGTCTTCGACGGGCGGAAGAAGGGAATAGGGAAAAGGCGGGACGCGAGACGGGAAAGAGATGCCGCGGCGTTCCGTCGTCGTCTCGTCACTGACCCGGGACAATAGACGAGGATTTTCTTAACGACGGACGGCAGTAATAATGTGGAGAACGAGCCCGGTTCTGTATCCGCGCGGCGGCCTCGCACAGCAGATGCCGTAACTCGCCTTTAAACGAGACCCGGCGCGACACGACGAGTCTTATCTCGACAGTCTATTGCGGGATCGTTGATTGCTCCCTTCGGTCGTTTAATTTACGGTGAATCGCGCACGGGCGACACCAAGCCGCGCCGCGCCGCGCCACGTCGACGAATAAGACTGGACGACCCGCGACATCTTCTGCTGTGAATGCACAGAATAACGAGACACATCGTCAACATCTCTTCGCACAGTACACGAGCACGTGACTGTCGCGTAAACGCACGACGAATCCAATTCACGACGGACGATTACGCGAGTGCTCGTGGCGCGCCCGAGCCGCGCGCTGCCGTAAGAATGAGTTATCTCTCACTCAACATTAACTTCGAGCTCTTACTTGATTAATTTCTTTTCGCACCGGTGACGAGACTTATAATAGGTCATCCTGACGTAAAAGCACGTCGCTTCCTCTTGCGAGAAGATAATGCAATTGATGTAACTGTTTCAAAGTTTCTTTAAGCAACACGCACGCGTGATTTTTTATAAATCCGTGGAATAATAAAAGCCGTTCACTTGATTTAGCAATTTTTGTGAAGTAATGTTTACACGGTAAATAGGTTTCGAATGGATTTCCGGAAAACATTTAAAACAACCCTGAAATTTATCTCGAATTTCTTACATGTGACTTTCATATCATGATTGACATGGCACTTGCAACTCCTTCTTAGAAGAAACAAAATATGTTTGCTATCTCATTTTCTATTCCACAAACTTAACTTGGTATATGCAACGGTATGTGTTGCAGCTTGACCATTTGAATGTGTCAGTCTTTCTACCGCGTTGCGTGTTTCTTAGACAGGTAACAGACATATTTCCTGCAAGATACTGTTCCCAGAACTCGGTGGCAGGTTTGTAGAGAGTCGATGTTTATTCAACAATATAACTTAAATAATTCATACTTTTGACGCGAGTGAAATCGCTCGGTCTACAGATACGCCCCTCGATTCTCGCGCACCCAATCATATACATGTTACTCGTTACCGAATACTTTAAGACCATTCAAAATGCATTGCCGTGCCCGGCTGCAGTATAAGTGAAATGTCTGAATAATTATCCAAACTGATATCATCGATTGAAGCCGTGATATGTGGGTTGCGAAATTCGCGATGACTTTTAATATCGAGTCCCCGTCGCTGGGCGCGCGTTCAGATAGCATAAAAGATGACGAAGAGGGGAAGAGATTCGAGACCGATTCGCGTCGTTGCTGCGAGAACGGTGTCGTAGGTACCGTATATAACGTTGCACGCCGCATCTCGGCATCTGCAGGCGCGCGTCCATTTACATAACGAGATTATTTCATTTAGGCCGCGAATGGAGTCGTAACCCTATATGTAAATTCGAGACACGTGAAAAGCGTGCGATCGGAGTGTTTGAATACAACGACCCTCGATCGCGATCGCGCTCACACCCTTTCGATAGGATTTCACGGTGGCGTGCACATGAGCAGAAGGGAGGAGGGGGAGAGGGCGCTTCACGCGCTCGTCGTGACCGAGAAACTCGATGACTGTCATAATCACGTTTCAGTTTTCTCCGAATGCTCGATGACTGATAGAAGAATTGAATCTCGCCGCTCGCCCACGTGACGCCACGACTGAATTAATTACCTCACCCTTTCGTTGCGATGATAAATGTAGTAAGTAATTAAATTATTGATGAGACTTAAAGAGAATAATATTCATATTTTTTCATATTTCATATTTTTAAAAATATACCTATATGTTATTGTAGCCTCCTGCAAAAATTGTATTTAGCTCTTAAGCAAGATTTGCCATCGTGTAATTAACTCTCGCCACCAGTACGAAAATACGATAGAGTATCGATCCGGTAAATTAAGAGGACGAATAATTCAACGTCACATAGGACATAATCTAATCGCGCAAACTGATTCACAGCGAACTCAAAGAAACCCGGCAATAATCCATAACGATGATTTTATTAATCACATGGCGATATTTATCCATTTCATACACGATCGCAAGTACAGGTGTATCAGTAACATGTAGGGGCTTCGAATATCGCATTACCTAATTATCCATGTAAATGAAGCAGCCGTTATTCGAATAATAGAATCAACTACTCAACATACACTAGGATATGCAATTAACCCCCTCATCGCACTAGTAGCCATAAATTCGTCGATGTGATAAATTATCTCGGACCAGACAATGTAATCGGGGACAATCGTTATCGCTCTCATTGTTTGATCAAAATATTCGTCCCTCTGCATAGATATCATAATATTATAATCAGGGCCGTGCAAAAGACTTTTGGGATCCTAATGCGAAGGTGGGATCCTATCTGTTCATTTTTGTTTTAAAAAAGTTTTGAGACATTTAAACAGTATAAATATATATTGTGGCAATTGCATCGTCGCTACTTCAGCTACAATAAACGAATTATTCCGCGTCAAGAAAAGTCGTGAGAAATATACCTATGTATATGCACTGACGTGTCCACGAATTCTCTCAGCTGTTTCGCAATAGAAAAAAAAATAATAAAATAAAAAATATATATACGAGTATATATATATATATATATATATATATATATATATATATAGAGAGAGAGAGAGAGAGAGAGAGAGAGAGACAAACACACAAGCAAAAACACATCCAATGACAAAAATAATGAGAACATAACAACGCTTGAGTTTCGTAAAGAGCGTTTTATTACATTATATCAGCATAATCTTTTCTTGTTGAGCAAATTATTAACACATATAATGTAATACCGTACACGCTATAATACGGACTATAATACGATTAAAATGAAAATAATTATTGTAGGCTGCACGCGCAGGAAAAGAAAGAGAAAATTGCTAGGTTTTAGCTCAAACGCACATTGAGACGCAGCGCGTTACAGTGTAAATTTTTGTATCTCATAGGTTTATAGGGACACACGCGCATATTGAGACGCAGAACAGGAATATTTCGCGCAGTATCTACATTTCTCAGTGTCCGGGACAGTTTTCCTGTAACATTAACAAAACGTGTCGCATAGTTTGCAGCAAAAAGTATTTTTTTTTCATAGAAAATATTTGTAAAATGAATTAATTGAAGCTGTTCGATATCATACACTTCTTTATAATCCTTCTCATCTGAATTATACGCAAATTGCATTAAAGGAAGAAATTTGGGTTAATATTGCAAAAAAATTTAATTTAAGCGGTGGTATGTATTTTATCAAATTTATTATATATTAATATATGTACGTTTACATATATTAAATATTATATACCTACACACATACACACATATATATATAATACGTAATATATATTATTTATTGCAAATTAATTTATTAATATTAAATAATTTTAACAATGACAATATTAATATTTTCCTTTCAAAACAGTCTTTTTACCAAGATATATTTTCTTCTTGTAAGTTGAAATAATTGGAAGTAATTTTGTCGCACTGAAAAAGTGTTGTATGTACTTTTACAACTATTACGTTGCGTTGATAGGATATTTTAAATACGTCAAGAATTAAACTAAAACATTAAAATTTTCCACTATTTAAAATAGTTGACGCAACCTAATGCGAGTAACTGATTCACATTTCATTAATTTTATCATCTATACTATTTAAAATTATATTGTATGTCTCAGATAGTTGTGTAGTATACAAGTTGTTTTTACAGCTCTACGACATTAATTTTAATTTCAAATGGCTTTCTGAAAATGCGAAACCATGAAGCAAATATTTCAAAGGCGCATTAAACTGTTAAGCATGCTCATGATAATCTATAGTTAAAAATTTCTTTCGGTATACATTGAAGTCTTTCAAAACTCTTGATCCATTTATGCATTTATTATTATGTATTAAGAATAAACCATCACTAATAACCGTTATGCCTCTTACAAGTTCTAATCATATTGTCTCATGTACGTAACATTTCTGTGAAAATTTCGACACAACTTATTGTAAATCATTTTTATCAATATTTTTATGCATAAGACTGAACCAGTTCTTTTATTAGTGGAAAATTTAAATGTTTAATATTTATTTTATTATATATTATATATAAATTTTATTCTTGATTTCCGTATTTAAGGTATCCTATCAGTTGCTTAAAAAGCCAATTGATTACTTTATTTTTAAACAACGCTTTATGTTTTACTCCTGATGACGATTTTATACTGACTATACACACTACTTTTTTTATTCTTCACAATTACACTGGAAATTTTGAACAACGTTATTCTAACTTATTAATTTTATACTGAAAAGAATCTCAAAAGGGTCAAAACTACCTGTATTAACGTTTTTATTGTTGTAATAATAGATATATACAATTTATACACATTATTCATCCAGTGACGGCTCTTTATTGATGTTTCTCAAATTAGATTAAAAATTTTTATTTTTACATCAGTTGAGAATACTATCAGTTGAGTGGAGTGTTATTAAGATGCGAAATGCACGGTATAATCTTGGTGCCTAATAATATTTTCATATGTAAACATTATTTTTTTTTATAATTTTTTTTTATAATTTTTTATTTTTATAATTTTTAGTAATATTTCGTTTCGGATAAGGTTTTATTAGATTTTCTGATAACGGAAATGCTTCTTTTACAAATACTAGCGACAGTAACTGTGAAGTTTGCTTCTTTATTTTCTTGGCCAAAACTATTCCCGTCGCTAAATCTTCCCATTGATCCAATCGTGATAAATTTGTAGTTTGCATCTACAACAGCTATTAAAACTATTGAGAAATATTGTTTATTATTTTGTTAATAAATAAAGATCCGCTTTTTATCGGTTATTCTTAATCCTATGTTTGTCTTAATCCGTCGAGAGCTCCTACACAGGGTGGAAAATTCCACTTTTGTTCAAATGCTTTCCACATATCTATGGTTTTGGTAAATACAATGACATTGCCATATAGCGGCTGATAGTTCATTTACAATTTTTGACACAATTCGATCTCCCCTGTAATATACAGGGTGGACCATTTTAATCCATCCAGTCGAATATCTCGAAAATCAAGCCCGGGAGAGAAAAATTTTTCAGACAAAAGTTGTAGGGTTTCGAGGGGGACATAAGATGATAACATTGGTTTGACCCTAAGTGGCGTCGTCAAGGTCAGGACAAGGTCACTTTGAATTTTTTTAAATGGAACCCCCAATTTTTCATTATATGATCTTATAGCACGCCTCGAGAACTTTCCAAAACACATAAATAAAATATTTTTTTATGAAATAAATCTTGAGTTATGAAGC
>NW_012026832.1:217362-223043 GCF_000956235.1 Wasmannia auropunctata
AAAAAAATATATTAAATAAAGAGAACTACAGAAAGATAGAAGAAGAGAAAATAGATTCAGAAAATAAGGTTATAAAATATATTATATGGTAAAATATTAATTTTGTAGGTATTAGAGCAATGATCGCTTAGACGAAATTAAGAAATGCCCATCGAATGACATTAGCAAGGCGACGTTTAAAAAATTTTAAACTTAAAAGTGGAGCTGCTGCAACACAAAGAACTGGAAATATCAGAAATAAATGGAATTTTTAATACCTTATATGGCAGATATGTATCATAAAGGTAATATAAATAATGACAACGATTCTGAAGAGCCTCATATAGAATCACAAAAAAAACAGTTTACAAATATACAGAATAAAATACGGAAATTGATATTGAAAAACCAGCTCCGAATGATGATTTATATAATTTTTTTATGTCAGCATACGAAATAACAAAAACTATGTCACCAACAACTCGTAAAAAACAAGGTTTTAGAAAATTTAAAAGCAATATCACAATTAAGCAGAGGCTGAATCTATCAATTGAACATAAATTATTTTCAAGAAAAATGCGTTCACTCTCATACTTATTGTCAACATCAGTCTAATAACATCTTTATTCATTATATCCTCTATCTCAACTGTTATTTTTATCCTCGATCTTATTTTTTATATTCTCAACCTTATAGTATTATCAACTTCTTCATACATTCAATCAACTAACATACAGTACCTTTCCTACACCCATCAGTAAATCCCATTTTTCTAACTCATCCTTCCCATCATCCCTGTCATATGGTGATACTAATAGCAACACCTGATTTTAGTAATAATAAAAACGTGATAGTTTATATAAACAACTTTTTAGAAGAAATATGAATTTTTTATAATATTTTATAATATTTTTACAATAATATTTGTGCATAAGCAATAAATAAATACTTTACCTTAGAAATACAGCTAATTTTTTTTTAGTTTCAATTGGTTTTTGGACCGTACATCCTTCCGAATATACAGATAAATGGAACTTTTTATCATTGAATGCACTTCTTCAAATTAGACTTGATTTAAGCGAAAATAGTTCATAAATCTGCTCTCTGATCATTTAAACGTTAAAACAAATTCTTTATTATTTTGTCTTTTTTTCATGTAATTTTCTAACTAGATTTTTTTGTAAACTATAATAAATATGTATATAAATATACGTTTAATTCTGCATCAGAATCAGATTCAGAACTTAGATTAATAAATTCTTATTAAAAACAAATCGAAATTTGTTTCAAATCACAAAGCCAAAGATGGAACTGCTTGGCAATATTACAAACATAATATATATATATATATATAAAATTTATATATATATAAACATATATATAGGTATATATATATATATATATATATATATATATATATATAGTGTTCTAAAAATATTATTCATTGATCTCTTTCGAAATTCTTCCATATCCATTTAGTTATTTATTAGTAGGTAAGAATAAACTATCACTTATGACCGTTATGCCTTTCACAAGGCATAACCTTATGACCTTATGCCTTCTCCTAATCTCGAACATCGTCTCTTATGCATAACATTTCTGTAAAAATATCTCGATACAGCTTATTGTAAGTCATTTTTATTAGTATTTTGTACATAAGGTTGAGACAATTCTTTTATTAGTGGAAAATTTTAATGTTTCAGTTTAATTCTTGACTTCCGTATTCAAAGTATCAGCTATCAAATGCTTAAAAAACAATTGACTTTATCATTGAACAACGTTGTATGTATTACTCTCGATGACGATTTTACATTGACTACGCACTAGTTCTTTTTGGTTTTCCACAATTTTACTGGAAATTTTGAACAATGTTTGTACTGCAGGACCCAAAACAAGGATCGTGACGTCTATCTATGCATTAAAGTTTTTATTGTAATAATATATACACGTTATCCAATGTCAGCTCTTCATTGGCATTTCTAAAATTAGACTAAAAATTTTATTTTTATAATTTTTAGTAACATTTCGAATAAGTTTTCATTACATTTTTTGATAACAGAAATGCTTCATCTCCTACTTTCTAAATTTCTGGAGTAAACTTTCACTCTCTTGGAGTGAATTTCACTCCAAGAGTGAAAATACTGCCACTCAAGTGGCCGAGTGGCAGTATTTTCAATCTTTTGGAGTGAGATTCATACCAGAAAATTTAGAGAGTACAAATACGTAAGTTTAGGATCTTTAATTATTGATAGCAATACAATTTCAGCTGTAAAGTTTACTTCTTCATTTTCTTGGCTAAAACACTAGTAGAAAAAATATTCCCGTCGCTAAGTATTTCCATTGATCCAATGTCAACCGTGATAAATTTGTAGTATGGATCTACAGCAACCATTAAAATTATTAGAAATATTTATAATTAATGAATAAAGATCCGCTTTTTGCCGGTTTCTTAATCTTATATGTTTACCGTCGAGAATTCCTACACAGTGTGAAAAATTTCACATTTGTTCAAAATCCAATGCAATAGCTTTTCACATATCTGTAGTCGGTTCTGGTAAATACAATAACTGTCTGTATTGCCATATAGTGGCTGATACTTCATTTACAATTTTTGACACAGTTTGATCTCCTTATAACTGTAAGCTATCCTTTTTGTAGCTATCTCCTGTGTCAAATATCTGAACAAATATATATTAAATATATATTTTAAAAAATATATATAAATTAATTTATTAAATAAAGAGGACTACAGAAAGACAGAAAAAGAGAAAACAAATTTAAAGAAAATAACGTTATAAAATATATATTATAATGATTAAATATAAATTTTGTAGATATTATAGCAAAGGACGCTTGAACGAAATTAAGAATTTCCCATCGAGTCGCATTACACTATCGAAGGCGACGATTACAAAGAGGAGCTACTGTAACGCCCTGGAAATTTCAGAAACAAATGGAATTTTTAATACCTTATACAACAAGTACAATACTTCGTGAAGGCAATATAAATAATGACAGCGATTCTGACGAGCCTTATAAAGAATCACAAGAAGAACAATTTACAAATACAATAATAATAAAAATGTGGAAATTGCAAATGTTAAGATGGAGACTGAAAACATGAAAACGTCAAATACGGAAATTGATATTGAAAATATGAAGACAGAATATCTTCTGTCTTCGTATTTTCAATATAAAGTTTCAATATAAAGATGGTAATACAAATAAAATTGAAGAATCTGTATCACAAGAAGAACAATTTACAAATACACAAAATGAAAATGTGGAAATTGCAAATGTTAAGATGGAGACTGAAAACACGAAAATAGCAAATACGGAATTTGATATTGACAATGTGAAGACTGAAAATATAGAAAATTAAGAAAGCTCCGAATGATGACTTATATCATTTTTTTATGTCAACGCGTACGAAATAAAAAAAAATGTCACCAACATCTCAACATCTTATAAAATACAAGGTTTTACAAGCAGTATCGCAAGTAGAGGTTGAATCCATCAATCAATTGAACATAAATTGTTCTTAAGAAAAATGCGTTCAGTCTCATACTCACAATCGGCATCAGTATTAATTACAACATCCTCACTCTTTATATACTCTGTCTCAACTTTTATATCCTCAACCTCAATTTTATATCTTCAACTTTAGTATCATCAACTTTATACATTCAATTAATCGACACAGTACTTTTCCTATTCCCATCAGTAAATCCTATTTTTCTAACTCATCTACACTCTCCCCCTCACTCCTATCATATGATGATATTAATAGCAACATTTTAGTGATAATAAAAACGTGATAACTTATATGTAAACAATTTTTCAGAAGAAATATTAGTTCTTATAATATTTTTATAATAATGTTTGTGAATAAGCAATAAATAAATACTTTATCTTAGAAATACAACTAATTTCTTTTTAGTTTCAATTGGTTTTTGGACCTTATATCCTTCCGAATATACAGATAAATTGAACTTTTTATCATTGAATGCACTTTTTCAAATTAGACTCGATTTAATCAGAAATAATTCATAAATCTGCTGTCTGATAATTTAGACGTTAAAACAAATTCTCCATGACTTTGTCTTTTTTTATATAATTACTTTTCCAAATAAATTTTTTTTATAAATTATAATACATATATAAATACATGTTTAATTCTGCATCAGATTCTGAATTTAGATTAATAAATTCCTATTAAAAACTATTAAAAACTATTAAAAACAAATAGAAATTTATTTCAAATCATGAAGCCAAAGACGGAACAGCTTACCAATATTATACGCGTAATTCTGCACTATACAATATGAAATTCTTGGAAACAGTTTTTTGGAAACGCTGCGCCGCGTCATTTGTGTGGCTTACGTCTCAATGTGCGCTTAAATGTATTTTCATAAACAATGGTAGAATAAATACAAGCTCTCCGAAAGACAAGTCATATGACCGATCGCGAGATGATTCGATTGGTAGACACTGGCGCGCACGGGCGTAGGTATATTCATGTATAATCTTGTAAAATAAAATTTGGATTGTGCCTGGACTTTAAAGACTGCAATTAATCGCCTCCTCCATCGCACATCCGCATAGATCCTAACTATCCATTTAATCAAAACAAACAACGAAAAATTAATGTATATATGTATACGTATATTGTTCTATGTTATACATATTAAAATAATTCAGCGCTATACGTTAATAATTTTTGTTTTCATTTTTTCCATGTCAAGTTTGGGTATTGCGGGCTGGATTAGAAAGTCTTGCAAGCCAAGTTTAGTTGTGTATCCTTATAGAAAGTTAAATACACAAAAGTCATTTGGTTAGATAAAAAGATGCATCACCGATATATAATTTTACATTAAATTTTATTTAAAAATTCATTGAATTTAAATTACTTTTATAAAGTTTAAATGAAATATAAATGAATATCATTTGCATGTGCAAATTAAATTAGATAAAGATTGAGATAGAAACAATAAAAAATAAATATATTTAAGTGAAACTTCCCCTTAGCATTAGGAGTCCCGGTTCGGGACATACTGTGCACTTCCTCTCTTTGCACGGCCCGGATTATAACATTACTGAAATATCTCTAAATTACATGTATATTGTCGCAGAAATGATTGGCATAACAAAATAAAAAAGAAAAATAGTATCGTCAAAAACGATAAAATATAAAATCACGAGAATATTTGCTCACATGCAAAATACGAACTTATATTTATTATATACAGGATGTTTCTTAAATGCAATATTTCAGAAATTGATTTTTTAAAATAATTTTACAAAAAAGTTTATATGAACATATGATCAATGGAAAAAGAAATGAAAAGGAGAACCAAGGTGAACCAACAGTGAGAGAATCTTTAACAAGACTGTAATTAAATAAACAAACATCTGTAAATAATTTGATTCCATTCATTGTACAAATTCAGTAATGTATTAACTAAATTATCTTATTATCTTATTTTTATGCTATTGATATTTTTACAAAACAGTGACTCTCTGTAGGTAAAAAATGAGGATAAAAATAAAAATAAAAAAATGAATATTCTATTTCTATTTCTATTGACACGGGTTTGAAAATAAAACTTCTTTTTGTAGGAGCTATTAAGAAGAAAAGACGATAATTGTATAGAAAATTTTTAACACTCTGTAACTCTCTCTCTCTCTCTCTCTCTCTCTCT
>NW_012026832.1:223063-230246 GCF_000956235.1 Wasmannia auropunctata
AATCAATCAATCAATCTATCACTCTCTCTCTCTCTCTCTCTCTCTCTCTCTCTCTCTCTCTCTCTCTCTCTCTCTCTCTCTGAAATGAGGCCTTTGAGTTATATTTATATGTATAAACTTTTCTTCATAAAATAATTTTCTAAAAATCAACTCTTAAAATATACTAATGTATGTCAACTGTTTAATAATATTGTAATTTAATATGTAAAATATATTACTTGAGCAAATTGTATTACTAGATCAGTTATAGAATTTTTTAATTTTTAATTTTTGCATTCTTTTAAAATGTATTTTTTGCAACTTGGACTTATATTCCCCTACTTAGCGCTTCGATCTTCGAAGCCGGTGATATTATATCCTGGTCTCGCGCGGATAGCCAGATTTAAACGGTCGAACAGTGCAGTCGAAAGTTATATGAAAGTAGGCCAACTGGCCAGAGGGCTTCGTTGGAGGGTTTGTAATCGCGTGTAAGCCCCCCAATCCTCATCCCCGTCAGTCAGAATTCCCCGGTGGGAAAAGAGGAAGATTCATATATCGTGGTACAAGGGACTGCACGTGGTGGTGTTGCGGGGTATAGTTACACGAAACATAGGATGACAAAAGGTAAACTCGATGGCGATGCGAGAGAAAAAGCGCTCCGCAATGCAGTAGTGCATTTAATCAAATTTCAGAGCCGATGCATTTCGCTGATTAAATCATACGGTGATAAGTTTGAGAAACGTGAAAGAGAAAGGGGGGGAATTAAAATAACATTATCCTATTCGATACATAAATATGATAAATACGATAAAAACAAAGCAACGAGATTAATTAATTGTATCAAATTCGACATGTTTTATTTCGCAAGATGAAAAACAAAAGTTTTCTGAAAAAAAATAGTTTTCAATCAATTTTATTTAAATTTTATCAATAGTGAGCTTGGTTTCTATTTCACAAGAATATTTTCAGTCAGTAGATATTATATGACCATATATAGATATTAAAAATTGTAAATTTTTATTTGTTTTAATGCTTTTCATTTTACATTTATTTTAATGTGAATATTTTATATTCACACGGGCATGGAAACAGGACTCGGAAATTTTCGGAACCTATATTCGTCGTGCTTTTTTTGCCGAGCTCTCTCCTACGAAGGCATGAACAAATTCAAGCACCGTATTTTGTTCGGCTCGCTGAATCATTAATGGGCGCCGCGTCCTAAGAGCACAGTTGTTGCATATCCAACGTAACGCGAAGGGAGTCGGACATCGAGCGTGACATAAATATGTAATATAACGTGCCAGCGTGAAAAATGTACTCTGGATTATAAGGGCGGGGCGCGCTCTCTTTTATACCGCGCCGTTTTCCGTCATCCTGCTCCGTCCAATTTTCCAACGTTGCTTGCGCACGAAAAAGGAATATATCACACCACTTTACTGCGGCGGCGAGCGTTTAAACAGTTAACAATTTTTATCTGCGGCGGCGACCGACAGAGATGAACGATTTTTTGATCGAATTAAACGTAAAATTAAATTTCAACGTGGCGTAATTCGCGTCGGCAACTTCGAATCTGAATTCGATGGGAGTAAATAGGACGCAAACAGATTAACGACACAATATCACATACAACTTTATTCGACGCACGTCAAATTGTTTGACGATTATATTTGATCAAATCTATATGCATTCGAAATATTAAATGGAAAAAATCCATCCTGAAAAATATTCAATTCACGTTAAATATAATTCAAATTTTAAAAATATCTTCAAAAAAGCGCTACTCATTGCGTCAGATTCAAGATTTGATTAAACGAAGGGCAACGGTCGCGTGCCTTTTTTTCGATTTCACTCATGCTAGATAATCATGTAACCGATATATCACCGATATATTTTTTCGTCGGATCTGTTATTAATTCCCTCATAAATCTGAGTGAGTACTTCGCCGAAAGGGATCGAGCGGATTTATCGTTCGGCAGGTAGGACGATATGACGATATAACTCTGGCACGAGGCCGCCAGGGACAACACTTTTTCTCTCTCTCTCTTTCTCTCTCTCTCTCTCTCTCTCTCTCTCTCTCTCTGTCCTCTCTCATTCCCTCTTGTGATCTACTTCGTCATTTCGCTCGCTCTTTTCTTCTCAAGGGTTTCGAGGTTGCGTCGAGCAGATCGGATGACGCGGATGAGTGCAGCGTGCGTGCACAATGCAACGCGGCAGATGTGCCTCCGCTCAATGGAATCGTAGGTAGGAACCCCGGTTTTTCTCTCTTCTCGAGTAGTCGCGCTCCAAACTTCATCCCTATACCGATCTCTTACTTCCTTTTTCATCGAGTTTCATCCCTTCGCTCTCGCGTTCCCTCTCTTTTTCGCGCATCTATTACCAGATTGCTCTTCACTCACTCACTCTCCCTCCCCCTCCCCTCCTCTCTCTCTTTCTCTCTCTCTCTCTCTCCCCCTTTTTTCTCTCTGTTCGGCTTCTTTCTCGCTTTCTCCTCTCGCACACGTTCGCGTGTGCCCGCGCGAATTAACGAACTCGGCCACGGATTTCTATTACAGAGAGATCCGACTCCCGGGCCTCACCGGCTCGGATATAATAGATTCGAGGCGACAGCAATTTCAGATATGAGAGTCCAAACGAATCGACAGTATTCGCGCGATTACACTCTTTTCCTCTCCTTTCCGCGACAGGCGCAATAAACTTGCCTCGCCTCCTCGCAGGGATTTTCCTGAATGAACGGTATGCACCTGAGCTCCAATTCCAACGCTCGATGTGCTTAAAAACCCCGGGATGCTATCCGCGAATGCAATCATTTCCGGCGCATGTGCGACGTCTCGTTAATTTATTGAAATGTGTCGCGCGGATTTTCTATTAAATTCACATGCTCCACGCTTCGCGCCGCGTTCGTCCCGCGGACGAGCAATTTAAGTGTCATAATTAAAAAGCGAGTTATACACACGTATCGTGAAACTAATAAATAATAAGATAATAAAAAGAGAGAGAGAGAGAGAGAGAGAGAGAGAGAAAATAATCAAATAATAATTTTTTTGATAGCGTAATGCAATGACAGATTCAGTGCAATCAAATATTTCTTTTGAATGAAATATTTTTATTAATATTCAACTTAAAAAATAATTTTCATTTAAAACATTCTATTCTATTTCATGCCGCAGGATCGTAATATCGCTTATGTTGAAGCTACTAAAATTTGTATTTCTTTTGCGAAACGCTTTAAGGGAGGTTCGTAAAATTCGTATTACTATAATAAACTACGAAGGGTGGAATCGAAGCCCATCTTTCGTATCGAATGCAAGATCGTTGCGCGCGCGTACTACTTGCTTGTCCTTTATTCCTCTCACTCAAGAGCCCCACTTCTCTCACTCTATAGACGTACGAATTATTACTGGCACCGCGAGCATACGAGAGGCGGTTCAGATAATGGACTCGAGACAACCGAATTTTTTTTTTTAAGTAGATATGCGCAACTACTCGAAAGCAATTGTGCGTAAGTGCGATACTTCGAAACGCACCCTTCATCGAGAGTTCCAATTGGAAAGCGTGTATTCCAATTGAGAATACAAGTCTGTCGCTCGTGTCTCGCAAATTAAGCCTCGATGCGTGCGCCTAGACAATAACGCGTAATAACACGTAATTGCAAGCAATTAGGTGTATTTTATATTGTACAGCATTGTTAACAATATACCATACATAAATAACTTTTCTGTTTTAGTTTTACGTGCAGAAATGCTCGCGTTTCTGTGCGATGAAGACTCCTTTTTTTCCAAAAGAATCTGCACGTTTATCTCGACCAGCGTTTTTCACCAGTTAATATATCGATCGAGACAGTTATCACGATTCAACGACGTCAAAAAGGTTCGCGCGCGAATTTTTGCGAGACAATGGACAGTCGCGCGCTTTCCACTAGAAGGGGAAAAAAAATGAAGTTTCTCGCGGCGCGATATTTTCTGGAAATATTGCCCGTATCTGCGGTAACGATCTGTCCGTTCATAAATATCGAAAATGTAGAGAGCGCCGCCGAGGGCTGTTATTTTATAAAACTGCACGACTAATGAACCGCGATACGGAGTTAATCGCCTAAAGCACGTCGCGTGTTCGCGAAGCCCTCGCAGCGCAGGTAGTGAGCGTTCGAGAAGGGCTTAGTTATAAGACCGTGGATTTGCATCTCGGTGAAAAGCAACGTTCGAGGCTTTAATGCCATGCGGCTCTCTCTCTCTCTCTCTCTCTCTCTCTCTCTCTTTCTCTTCCTGGTGTGGAGGGATGGCGGTGCTTTCGGTGAAAGCCAGCCGGGCGGCAGAATAACTCTTTTTCGCAATTACTTCGGTGCCTTTGACGCAAACCGTACGTGTGGCGCGTATATATACACGAGATGGCACGAACCGCGAACTTCGCGCACACTGAATCAAATTATTGTATCGAGAAGCACGATCGAAAAGCATCATCCGGGAAAACACTAAATAATTAATTTAATAGTCGAAAAATAAATTTCGGTTTTTCCGTTACAATACGCGCTGGCTGTGATAATGAGTAAAATCGTGTCTAAATCAATTAAACGCTCAATTTTGTAATCGAGTTCGAATTATGCTACAGTTACTATCAAATGTTCGTATATCTCCCGATTCTCTCCGCAATGATCGCAATTTACGCGATCCGTGCGCAGCATATATAGCCGTCTTTACTGTGACACTTCGCGCGTATGTTGATTCAATCATACACGCGGAATATATGTAATATATCGTCGAAATACGATACTTTCGACGAATATTGCTTCTCTCGTACCGGAGCTTCTGCACCTTTCGCATCTGCGACCCTCTCATATTCGCGCATCTGCGTCTCGCTTTTGCGAAGCGCACACACGCGACGTGTATACAGTTTATTATCTCGTATCGATAATGCGAAAACGGTAGTCTCGGTATAGCCTCGGTAGTCTGGGTAGTCTGTTGCATAAACGGCGTTACAATCGTAGCACTCGAGCAAGGATTTTCACATGTGATCGAACGGATTTTACTGGTCAAATAAACTCGATAACCGTGTCGCGCGCTCTTTTACGAAAACGACCGTCCGAGACGTCAGGCTCAAAAGGCTGGAGATTATTTCTGGCCGCAATCGATTCCCAACCCCGTTCCGCTCGTCGGACATCCGGAAAAACCCGGCGTATGACGGTAACGTCTGCGACTGTCGATATCGGTTCCGAAGTCGGTGGTTTTCGGCAATATCGGAGACCGCTCGCGCGCGCTCGAGTTGGCGAGGACGTGCGCGCGTCTGTTCTGTTCTTTCTCTCTCTTCCCCCCCTCTCTTTCTCTCTCTTGCTCTCTTCTCTCTCCCTCCCCTCTTTTTTTATTCGTTCCTCGTGTTTGCCCAAACTGGATATCCACGGTACTTTTCCACGCGGTCCTTTGTAACTCGCAATGACCGCTTTTTCGTTCTTTTGTGCCCGCTAGTTTTCCATTGCCCGTATTTGCTTTCATTGTTTCTGCCGGACGCAGCCGCGGCTCCCCCGCATTTTCATGCTTTTGATCTGACAACGCATATACCTCCGCCCACCTTCGATGATAAAAAGAGGTGGGAGGGAAATGGAGAAGACGGAGAGGGACGCGACGGAGAGATCGGGAGAACGGGAGTGACGAAGCGAACGGGAACGGTCCTGTGTGAAACGAACTATGTCGTCAAACGGTGCTATATCAGTAACTTTTTACATACGCCAATGTCGTTCACCGCGCTTCTATGCCGTGTGCGCGATTTTCGACACTCACGGCAATTTAATACAGCGACTTTTATTCACCTTCCACAGTTGGAAGCATATTAAGCACATATGAGTGCCGAAATTGCAGAATAATTATGCTAAGCTTAAGCAATTTGTGGGTTTTACGTTAAAAATTCGATAAAACTGTTCCTTATTTAGGAGCTTCTATATTCAGGAGCCAAATTACAAGATTTTAGAAATAATCGATCATCTTCGCTATTTCGCTTAATATCTAATCTTTCAATTATAATTACTTTTAATATGCTCCTATATTGTACAAAATGATATACTGTATTTTAAACATTAAAGAGAGAGAGAGAGAGAAATGATAAAAAATTTATAGAAATTTCAATAAATATTTTACTTTCAAAGAAAATTCTGCAGAATTACCATGTTGGTCAGAGCAGACAGGATAAAATATGCAGATCATAAATGCGAATGTGAGGAAATAAGAAAACGCGAAATACAGGAAATAGAGGAAAAGTACCATACGTTTCGCAGCTTGGTCGTAATGTCCCCCTTAAGGTCGCCATCCACTCGTGGATGGTGTGACTGTGCACCCTCCGGCAGCCGCCCTTGGTGCACTTAAACCATGAGAGAAGGGCTTGGAAGCGCGCAGGACACCATCCACTTATGTCGCGGTTTCCCCATCGGCATCATGCTAAACTAAGTGAACGAGAGAACGAGTATCGTCATTAAGCAATTCCGCTTGTAAGCGTGCTGGAGGATGAAGGAGGGCGGCGCGAATTCGATATTCGCGATGCGCATCCCCGGCGTTATGCACTCGTTACGCGATACAACGCGGGAGAGCCTCGTTATTCCGGAAACGAGGGTGAATTTTCACCCGATACATCGATACGAACGCAAACAACACGAAGGAACTTATATACGGGGGAATCTAACGTGAATTTAATACTGGACCGCGTCGACCGTGAATTTCTCGTCCGTGTTTCGAGCTTGATGGTACAATAATATCGAAATACTAACAAAATCATTTCCTTTTATTATATTGAATATACGACAAATTCTCCAGAAAGTCGATTGCAGATGTAATTAAATTTCATTTACAAGCAAACGGGGCATTTTTGGGTTTTGCTCGTTTCTAATCCGCGTTCCAATTTAACCTAAAGAACCCATTTGCCGGCCACCTCGCGCGGAAATGGCTGATTGACACAACGGACAATTGCACTTAGCCCGTCGCGGTGCAAACGGAAGTCGGCATTAATCAGTAGCGAAGCAAAATTACAGCGGCGAAGGCATTCAGGATCTCATCCCAACTCCGCGATGATCTCATTTCGCTCCCTCTGATCCGTGAAACAAGCGGTGAATTTTTCATGGAGGCGCGCTCCCCTTCCCGAACGGATTTACGTTTTTCGCGCGTATCCCCAACAACGTAATAATTAACGGACGGTAATCACATCTTCCTCGCCGGTAAACCTCCGTCCGCTC
>NW_012026832.1:230266-328791 GCF_000956235.1 Wasmannia auropunctata
CCCTCGCCTCGTCTTATGCGCGTCCAGGAACAGACTTTGCGCAACCGAGACTTGCGAAAACCGAGCGAAAGTACACGGAGAAAGCGATACAAGAGGGATTAAGAGTTAATGCTATTGCTTGCCGGCGCAAAAATCAGGTTGCCCTGAAAGCTCGAAAATCGCATCCGGGCTCCCACATTCGTCAGTGTTTACGAGCGGCGCCCAGCCTGTCTGCCTGCCTGCCTGCTCGGTGATTCGTGCACGAGCGTTATGTATATGAACAATGAATAGCGTTCTATTGGGATGCAACAATAGCGCATTGTGGCGCGACACAGAGAAATGAATATTCAAGATACACGCGCCGCGCACGGTAAGTCACGGCAATAATGAAAACGTTTTCGGCCGACGTGAGCCGCGATTCGATTTTCATTTCGTTATATATAATTCACTCTGTCGAAACGCGAATCTAATTTCCACCTACAGAACGCGGCACTGTACATGCGTATTATCCGCCAAGCTTCCTTAAGGATCGGCGCGCGCTCCATAGACGAGAGCGCGAATTAGTGTACCTCGTTACGCGAGTCTATAGCCTGTTCGTTAAGCAATTTCTCGTACACCGCGGGGATGCGCAGTTAGATGGGCGGATATTCAATATCGGCGAGTATTTCCTTGCTCGATATATACGCGCGGGATGCGCGCACGTCAAAGCACCAGACGCGCCCATTTACGGGAAGAAATTAATAACCAAACGTGGCCCTTTGTACCGCGTATATCGTCTCGCACATTATGCCAAGTGTAATTACTACACCGTTCGAATTCGTATAAGCGCCTCCGCGCTTTAATACCTTGATTGCTCATATAAAAAGTTGCTTAATCCGATATCAATATTGAAGTATACGTGTACGCTTACCGACGAGAGCTTTATTACGAGAGTACAACTACGTCGTCGCTGTTATAAAGCAATGTTCTCATTTATTTTGCATCGGTTGCCAGACAGCATCGGATGCTATTACGACAATGGTTCAAATTCAATTCAATAGTAAAAAAAAAAACGATATTATATATTTTATCGCGCATAACTACATTTATTTATATCGTTCATTTTTAACAAAGATTTTTTTTTACGATCACTGTAATCCACTCGATATCAATCACTCAATAATATCGCGGACGAATGAGCCTGACAATTTAGATTCTGATGGTGTCAATCACTGTCCATCAGCTTGCCATGAGTACAATTCGAAGTGCATTTTTTTCTCGCGGCGTGCTTCAACGGTGCAGAGACACGATCGTTGCGCATATCTCAGCCGTATCTCCCCGCGCGCTCGGGAAGAGAGAGAGAAAAAAAAAAGAATACGCTTTATTACTTGTCAGACATTCATCCTCCCGCGTGACGGTCACACACTCCGCCGCCCGACGAGGCAACAATCCGTTCGTTAAGCCTTTTCCCGGTATTGCGGCAATCAGCCCAAGCCGGGACATTCGATACAGCTCCGTTCCACGTCTTCACAGTCATACCCGTGAATGCGCAGATAAAGTAGTGGAAGCCTCCTCGAGATTGCCTCGCGCGCTTCCAAGAAAGGGCAGCTGAGTCGTGCCTTCGGGTATGATAGTACGCGTGCACATACCGCGCGAGACTTCCTATACATGTCATAAAAGCTCGTTTAAGTCGGCGCACGTTTCGTACTTTGCCTCGAAACTTCGCGTTTTTGGCCGTAAACGTCGCTTACGCACATCCTCGTCTCGCCTTTTTCTTTTTCTTTCGCATATAGCATCGAGACGATCACGAGAAGAGTTCTCAGAGCTCTTAATGCGAAATTATTCAGAACTTTATTTTACTTCGAAGATACCGGGGTCACTGAGGAGATGTCAGATATTGACGTAAATTACTATAAACTTGAACGGACATTACCCCTCCGTGGTATACGTGAAAAGATAATGAAATATGAAATGAAAGTATAATTAGAGATAATAGCTGGCAGATTTTAAATTCGTTCGCTATAACTCGAATAGATGTTATCCAATAATGAGGTATATTAAGATCTTCTATCGATTGCTAATTGAGAAGTTCAAGCTGAATAGAGAGCTCGAAATCGGATAAAGGCGGATTTACAAAGAAACCATAAATTTCGCTTAATAGTTTATCGTAAATATTATGACGCTGATACGAGCGAACGGAGAGAAAACAGACGGGAGAGAAATATCCGAGTGCCTATATCATTGGGAGACCCGGGCTGTATTTCAGGACGCCTTGAGACACGCCACTCGCCAAGCCGTTAAGTGTTTCCGCAGGGCCAATTTTAATAACGTAGCGTCCCGAGAGGCACAACAAAGGCGGCCCTTGCCCGTTCTGGAGCGCTTTGACACCGATGTGTACTCATCATTCCTGCCCTTCCGCTTGTCAGTCCTTCTGCCTTTCTTCCGGCCGGTATGTCTGCGCGCAGCGAGAGCATCCCTTTTTTTACACTCGCCTCGTACCGCTTCGATCGTTATCCTCGATATGACAAACGCAACTGAACTACTTCGATAATTTGCTTGGTTTCTCCTGTCTCTCTTCGGTCTTTTTTTTTCTTTCAGTTATTCTCTCTGAATATCTTCTCTCCCGCAACGCGTCTCTATCGATTATATTTAGACTCAAGAGAGTAGACAAACGGCATTAGCGACGCGGCTACTATCGATGCTATGTAACGTATATACGTCCACTATTAATGGCATTCAATCGATTACACGTTATATTGTCCTATGTATTACTATGTATTACTATATACTGCCTCTCAGACGGGTGATAAAGCGCGAGATGTGATCATTTCAAAGATATACAATTCTTAACTTTATTAAATTCACTATTTTATTTCCATTTGATTAGCATTTATCCATTTATTATTATATTCCACTTATCAACATTTTTTTCACGCTGATGTCGAAATGTACAATATTAAAATCAATGAAGATATATTTTTTTTTAAAAAGTGAATTGTAAATCTTTTGCATCTCTCGGGCAAGTTGCGTAGAATAAAATGTTAAATTTATCGTCTCACTTTACTCATTCCCTTCGCATTTTCGCACACACCCGTTCACCTCGCGTCAACGCGTCAGTCATAATTGACGCGAAGTGAAAAAAAGAATTTAAGGAATCTATGTTAATACGAGAACCCCCGACCGCGCGCATTCTCGCTTTTCATTCCTTCCTCCAACTTCTTTTTGTCGTGTCTTCCGGATTCACGGTTCGCCTTGCCTCTCTCCCTTGCCGCGACCGTTTCCTCTTTTTTTTTCCTCCCCCTCCCGACTGCTCCTTTACTACCAGTCTCTTCGTCTCCGCAGTCTACGAGGAACTCTAACGAGGACTCTCGGTCGGCGAGTAATTAGGAGAGGCACTTGTTGAAGGAAACAATCGTCGAGAGTCAACACCGAGTCGGATGAGCGAGTAATTGTAAACTGAGAGAATCGTGTTAGATCGCTGGTTATCTCGATTGCCAGTGATTGCCGGTATTTGCTTTCCCGAAGGTATTCTCGCGGACAACCTATTTGCTTCCCGTCATCCGACATTCAATTTTGCGAAAGACGACCGTCTCGCGTCTGCAATTCGTGCGCGATTCGCGATTTGTATTTCGGAGATCATATTTAAGTTATTAACTTCACGAGAATTTAACTGAAAAGAAAATCAAATATTATCGCTCATGCAGCTGGCAGTTTACTAGCTAACTTTCGTTATTGTGATATTTTATCCAAAATAATAAATCTCGATGTAATTCAGCGTTACACGAGAAGCAACATTATTTTATAACGTAATTCTGTTATTTATTACGCAAGGAATGATCATATGAAAAATTTTCATTAACACTCGGCGTCGATCAAATGTTAATACGGCGTTAATACGGTACGCTTTTATCCGGAATTTCCTCTCTGTCCTCTATACGTTGCACTCATCTAAAGCTAACGAGGAGACTGACGCAGCGAGTAATTAGTAGGTACACTTCTTGGAGGAAAGCAGACGTGTAATGCGAGACTCTGAGACAACAATGCCGAGTTGTACGCTGTACTTACTCTGGCGCCGAGAGCAAGAGTTACGATAACTTAAAAGTCATGCCCGGCAGCTAAAAATTATTTCTCTACGTAACTCCGTTTATCAAAGTAATTTACGATTAATGATCACGATTAAAGCGTTAAAAAGTAGCACAATTTTTTTCCGGGATCGTAAGACACACGTGGCGTTGTGTGATTTGTACATCACAATAAGTGCAATTTATTTTCTGCAATGCAAAATTATAATATACATAGAAAGTAAATCTCTCGCGCATTATGTATACGTGTTGCAGAATCGGTTCTATTTCGCGTGCATTAGGAGCATTCAAGTGCGTGTGATCCCGAAGCGTAAAGGCTGCAGGTACCTCTATGAGAAAAGCGCAACCAATAACCGGTGGTATTGTGTACTAACTATTATTATCGAATGCGGCTAAACTATGGTATTCTTCAATTAGTAAATTAGGTGGCGATACGCTCGATATTACCACTAAACCGCAAAGCAAAATTAATCCCACTGCATTCGAACAATACATATCGTTATGTATACATATTGGATGCACAATTGTTTGATAATATGATTGAATTGATCTCCATTAGGATTAATATCAGGATATACTATAAATCTATCTTTTTCTACCTTGACATTAGTTCGAGGTAAGACATTTATATATAATATAATATATATAAATAATCTTTTATTTAAAACAATTACAGAATTCGGTTTTATTTTACTTCAAATGATATATAAAATCAATAATTGCCAATAAATATGAATGAATGGGCTATGGAAGAATAAAATTGACCTATCATAAGAATGAAGGTACATATTTAATCATTCTTTTTGTAAAATATTGTTTATCTTATTATTTAGATTTATTATTTATGACCGTAATCTGTAAAAAAATTTTTAAATTATTTTTGTTCTTGAACAGTTTACATTTTGTTTTTAATCCTGGAAAAATATAAGATGATTAAACATTGCGAATTCCATTTAAAAACATTTGGACAGAGAAAATAGACACATACATATAAAGATGTTAACAATTTTTCTCTACTATGTTTTATATAGACTCATTTATATTTTAAATAAAAATTCGTACATGTAAATATTTTGTTCTCTAATTTTTATCTTATGAGATATAAACGCCACAAAGAAATTTACATAAAAACTTTATATTGTACAAAATTTATTATTTTTCTTATTACAGTTTTATTTTACTTTCTTCTTTTTTCCTTTATTTCCCATTATTTATCTAAGCAATAATCCAAAAAGTTTAGTTTAATTATATTAACTTTGACAATATTATTGATAAAATATTATTAATAATATATCTTGATCATGGTGTTCTTAATTATGTGAAAATTTTGTTTGTATATTAAGAAAGCTCGCCGGAAAAAGAAATGTATGTGTAATATATTCACCAAATCACTTTGAACAAAAGAACAAGTTGCCTTTTGCAATAATCAATCTATCGTTAGCTACTTTTTATCAAACTTTACATGTAAAATAATTTCTATCATTTTGCTCTTATTTATGTATTCCAGAATTAAAAGCTATTACTAATCTTTGCCAGGTCATCTATTTTAAGATAATTAATTTATATATATTTATCTGCAATATTTTTTTTTATAAATCCATTACCACAAATTAAAATAAAAGATAATTTGATTTACGGATACGATGCGCAGTAGCAGAGTTATAATGTAGCTACATTAATCTGTAAAATAAACATCGAAATATGTATTATAACAGCATTGAAAATAATTAATATCAGAAAATAATCATAATACACGCACGTATCAAATGTTCTATTATTTTTTCGCATGGATATTTTATAAAATAATTTATATTATTTTCGAGTAATAACTATACTTTCATAAATAATAAATAATAAATTATTCACTCTTTGGTTACTCCATTGATACCCGACGCCTCCCAAGTCTCTTATTTCTCTCAAATTTTTGGTTTCAATGCAACACAACTCTTGTGAAAAAAACAGCTAATTACTATTGTACACGGACTAATCAGAATACGACGATCGCACGTTGGCATTTGGCACGGCACTCCCAATGTTAATCGCTCACGCGATGCATACTTTATTACATTGAGACGGAAAGGTAATGCAAAAAAGCTATTATCCTATGAAACTACGATACTCGATCCCTGTCGCAATATATTTTCAAACACGAATAGATTCTGCAAAAAGGTATCGTTGATAAATGGTCGATATATCGACATTCCGTCACTCAAGTCATGTAATTCAACGATTCGTATGTTATTTCGTTCTTGCGATCCGGCAATGATCTACGTTACAACCAGATCGGCGGAAAATTCAAAGTGGCGTAAATAAAATCGTAACGAAATTAATTCTCTCTGTCGCTATAAATCATACTTTAAATAAATGCGTCACGCAGCTAGACAATCGCTAATTGTTCATAGGAAATAATCTCGTTTGTATGCAATACTTGTCGCGAGTGTTTTCGAAGATAATTGCGGGAAGAGAATTGCGCAACTACGCCTGGCGGCTCGAGATTCGCAATACGAATGATAGCTATCGTAATAAACAGCGCGTTGTATGCCGCAAACAGACTCGTGTGCCAGTTTGCCAGCCAAGATTGCTTTTAAGAAATAAAGATGCGGTACGTTTTATTGATTAATATTCCTTGAATATAATCTGTTTCAAATTTTAAATTAATTTTGCGATGGTTATTATACATTATATGCTATTTTGTGGACTCGTTAGTTTCGTCTGTAATTAAGATAATAATAATGATTAATTCCCACTCGATTGAGCGTATTTTGGAAATCTTACATGTAGTCTTTATTTAAAAATAATGAACTAATACTTAAATAATTAACGAGACTTTATTTAGAAATAATTATAAATTTAATGTTTCTTCAAAGAATAAAAACGTACTTCATTTCAATTATGAACATAAACCAATTTTTTGTCTTTTTCAAATTTTTATCTTAAATAATTTTTATAAATTTTTACTCCCAAATACTTTTCTGTACTTTCTAAATGCTTTATCAAAACTTTATTTTTCAAGTAAATGTTAAATATAATAAATTGTTTCAAATAGAATTAATCAGTTTGCGATATACTGTTAATCAAATTTGATCATGTATAATTCGGTAAACTATTATGATTTCGACAAAAATTTTTGTATTAAAACTTCTGCCGTAATTAATCTCCAGAATACGCTTTTAAAATACAGTACCATAATTACGAGAACATTTTGCACAGTGAAAAACGCGCACAAGATTAATTAATTTAATCATAGACTGCCGGTTTAACTGTCGCAACTGAGTCGGTTCTTTCTCAAAAGAAATCTATCTATACGATAAATAAAGATTTTGCAAATGTGGGACATACTATCCTGTGATATATGTATATACGAAAGACACACTTGTTAGCACAGTTCTCATATGACAATAAAAGTGACAAACGACGGCTGATCCGATCACGTATTCGTATCGTATGCGCAATTCCCATATGGACCGCTCTCCTTGCATCCTAGCTCATGTGTCGAAGGTGATCATAAAAAATCTGGGTCTCGACGAATTTGATTTATCGAAATCCCTGCCGTAACATATGCTATTTTTATCCCAATACTAAAGACGAAGAATCTCCGACGGGTATTTCCATGAGTACATTTTTTTCTCGTACTATTTCACGTCGTTACCGTCAAGTAATAACTATAGCAAGTATATAACTACCGTTCGAACTTACGTGACGCGTCGCGAGGCGCGTTATAAAATATTGATTAAAAAAAAAAAATAACGTTTGCTCGACGTGTCGCGCCGATAATTGTCGATCCGAGATATCAATTTGGCAGGGAGCAATTTTCACTATCGCGCGACTCATCGTGGAAGCGCGCGCCGAGAACGCTCGTTCGCGTAATCGCCCCGTCGACGCCGCAGGATTTTTTTTTAACGGCCGCTTTAATGGGGTATTATTACCATTATACCTGCTCGTCTATCATCTGGTCGTACGGTTTCCACGACGGTCGCCGGTATCCGTGGCCTCCGGGCGAAGCGCCCGGACGTTGCCTGGGCGCTTTTAATGCCGGGACCGTCGCGCATTACTCACCGGGATGTAAAGTAGGCGAACATGCGTAGAGAGCTGAGAGAGAGGAGGGGAGGGGGGGCCTCCTCGATCCGCGAGCAGGTACACAGGCGAGTACCTGTGGGCACCACCAAGCGTATATCGCATATATCACACGTTTAAGTATCCGACGCGGACTCCCTCGACCGTCCCTCGGTAAACCTAACAGCAGACCCCGGATCATCAAACAAAGACGCACGGTCGGGGGGAATTCCGATCGGCCGTGAATAAAATCACGCGAATCACGTTCGCCCCCCCCCCTGTCCGCGGTGTAATTGTAGAAATTTATGCGAAAACGTTTTTACAAGCTCGCGCGTATAATTTCTTGCTACAACGTGCGCGACGACGGCTGGGAAAAAGCGCAGCACGGGAATGTAACGCGGATAAAATATGAAAAGATTAATAACGATGACGATACACGATCTGCAAAGTGTATACGCAACGGCAGAGAGCGCGAGGAGTTCAATTCTTCGATAGGTACGCGATAAATGAGTGTCGCTTCGTCCTCTGATTTGCGTATTGTGTGTAGAGCGAAATTGTGGATGATTTATTACAAAAGTAGAACTTTAATTTATCGTTAACTTTAGATTGAGCTGATTTTGGAATTATGATTGATTAGCGCGTAAAAGTAAGTTCGAAGTCCATTAAAAGTCGAGCCATCGCCCGGCGAGTTTAAATTGTTGGAATAAGATTTCGCTTCTTCGAACGTTGTATTAAGTATCGCCGGGCAATGACGCTATTAATCCCACGAGGGGGAAGTCGAGATGCTTCGTCGTAAAGATATAAGTATTCGTTTCTATGGCACTCGGTCTTGGATAACTAGCGACCGGAAATTAAATTCTGCGCGCATCTCCTTCGGCTTGCTATCCCGCGAATGTATTCGTGTATTTCTGTCACTCTCGACCGACACGACGACGACGACGACGACGACGACGACGACAACGACGACGATGGCGACGACGATGACGACGACGACGACGACGACGACGGCGTAAAAGCTCGCGCGTTATATTTTCCGCGGTAGCGCGAATTATGCGTCGTCACACGCGCATCTCATCTAAATTTGTAATGGCATTTTGCACGTGCAGTGTACCCCATTTAATTACCGAGAGCATCGCTCGCAACGGACTATCTGCAGTATCTGTACTCACAATGGACATAGAACACAGGTCGCGTATGTGAAACGCGCGGACACAAAAGAACTTGTGCACGCAGGAATGTGCCGGAGAAACGAATTCGACTATTCTGTGCGTGGGAGTCTATATCTTTTATTAAAAATTTGTAAAAATGATAAGTTTTTTTCCTCATTGTATTCTTTCCACCCGTTTTATATTATAAAATTTTCGTTCGATATTCGTCAGAATATTATCTCGTAAAAGTTTAATTGATTGAAGCAAACGGTTAATTGCTTCTAATTAAATGTTGATCTCTCATTTAAGTCAATCCGCCGCGCGGTAGCATAATTCCCGCGGATGTGCCGTGACGATATTCCCATTAGATATCATCAACGCGCGACGTTCCCAAAGCTTCGATCGCGTCACGGGGGAGGAGGGGGCGAGATAATGAGCCTCGTTAAGCGGTCGGGGATAAGGGCCTTTTCGCCCAAGAGTCTTGCGGTGAAACTGCAACTCGCAGACGCGTCGTGGGTCGTACAAACTCGCACGGGCGAATTGGAGCGATATTTAAAGGCCGCATCGTACCGGCATTCACGTGTCGAGACTTCTTCCGGACCCGGCGAGAAGTTTCCCGCTCTCGTTATCCGGGAATCGGGCGAACTCTTCTCGCCAAGTAAGGCGTAACGACCGAACTGGCTGCGCCAAGTGGATCGTCGACTCGAACACTTTTCCCATGGCTTCCCTGCGGAATCCCGGCTGCGCCGCATATATATAGTCGTATAAGCGCCACAAGATTCTTGAAAACATTCACCTCGTAAGAGGACGAACAAGCGACAGGCAGGCGGACGGTGTGGGGGAAGTGCGAATACCAATATAGACAATACGAGCGAGAACGAAGAAGACGGATCTTTTTTCCTCCGTCTCTTCCGCCAAGACTTCCTTCCTCCGCCCGACGCGGATTAATGCAGCCATTGCGAGATTCCCCCCGACATTTTCTCCCGTCCGTTTAAAAACTATGGATAAAATCGTACCGCAGGTTGCCGAACACGGCCGCGCTGTGTTCATCCAAAGGGGAATGGGAAAAAGGAGAATATGAATAAATGAATCATTGGCTCGTGTAGTGGGTCGTACTAAGCCGCAGGACAGCGAAGTAAACGGGCGGGAAAAAGATGAGCGAGCGAGCGAGCGAGAAGGATGGAAGGGGGAGAGGGATGCAATGGATGAATAAAAGCTATGTCGAGCAGATGGCTGGTGCGGCCATTAGCTAATGGATCCCTAACACCAGTCTACGAGAGTCATCCGCCACGAGGCACAAACCGGTAGGTGGATGCAGCCATAGGTGGCGGCGGTACCTACACCCTTTCGCTAACCGCCGCCCGACCGCGTCAAGCCGGTAGGATCGCGCGACTGCAGCCGCGCTAAATCACAAACGGATCGGCGAATGGCGCGAGGGAACTTTTCCGGGCCTCGGCGGCGCCGGGGCGTCCCGACGCGATCGCACAACTCGATCGACCTCTTCCCTCTTGCCGCGGGAGAATAACGTTGGCCGACGTTAAACCTACCATACACCCGCGTCCCCGCGCGCGATTTCATATAATTCCCAATCACTTAACGTATCGTCCCGTCTCGACTGCAGTGTATCGAGGTCTTGTGAATAATAAAGGCGCCGCCGCGCGAGCGAACGAGTGTTTCTAAATAAATGATATCCAACCGGATGAGCGCTTCCGCTGCATCCCAGGTAAAAAGGGGCCGCCTGCCCGGAGATCGATAAACGAACTGGCTGTCGTTACTCGGGAATTATTGGAGTACGCTTTCTTGCGTCAAACGTGGATACCGCGCGTTACTTTGTTTGAGGTAACCTTTGAAATTGGTATAGTCGTTGAAACATTTTCTTTCGCGTCTTGCATATCATTTACATATTTGAAAATGTTATCCGTCAGCATGTTATAAATCTCACAAAAAGCATCCAGATTTTAGTTTTCTCTTGGAGACCTTAAATTTACTGAATTTATCTAAAGCTGTGATGCATTTTAAAAGTCATTTGCGCGATAAATATTAAAAAAAGAAATTGATTTTCTCAACATTCTACATTTTCTGTAGCATAGATCGTCAAATTATTCACTCTTCTCTTTCGTACACACGCCCAGAAAGAACAATTTTACTGAATCCAGATCTGAAAATAATTTTTGTTCAATAATCAAAATAATTTTGTGCAAGAGTCAAAATAGTGCTACAATATCAAAACGTTTTATAGCAATGCTTATGAGTTTTAACATTCCAACAAATTACTTTGATGATTAAATAAAAAATTATTTTCAGATATGTAGGGGAGAGTTGCCGAATACGTACCACTTAAGATATTTTTGGTTATATTTCACATTTGGTACTATTTAGAATGCAAACAAACGTTGGAAATTGTAGCTTGATGTTCAAGGCATCAAATACATATTACATGTTAAATCTTTCACTAATAGCAAATTAATTTGTTCTAAGCTTTTTTATAACATGCTGTCAAAAGCACGATTCAGCAAACCGGTCGCCTAAATCGTACCTGTGAGTTTTATTAACAGTATCTGATCCTTCTAAACTATTGAATTTATGAATGAAAATAATTAAAAACACAAGATTGATGAAAGAATCTTGAATTAATATCTACTTTAATTGTAATTTATCAAAGAATATAGCTGTTTTCCTTGCACAACTCGATGACGGTTTTTTCCTCTACAGACTTGCTACAGAACAACTTCGATCGTGTTAAAATAAATATAATGTTAATTATGTCATGTGATCTAAAGATAAAGATACATTAGTGTTCCTAAATTGTACCGATACGATATAAGAACTCTTATGCTGGTTAGGTTAATTAGGTACGATTTAGGAAACTTGACAGAGATGATAAAAATATTGATATAATTTTTATAATAATTGTAAATATGTATATACAATGAATGTAAAATATGCTATCATAAACTTTCTTTTAAGAAAAAATAACGATTTAATTAAAAATTGCATGGTTACATTAGTATCAGCTATATAAATTGATCAAAAATTTACATCAATTGTATCTGATTTTTTTAAATGTTGATAGCATGTACAAAACAAGATGTAACCTGTTCATTTTTTGTCTATCTCACACATTTCTTATTTACTTCATATTTTTGTAACTGTATGTTGCTTCTATTAAGTGGAACTATAAAATATTGAAGAGGTACGCTTTATGAGACCGGTACGCATTCGGCAACTTTCCCCTATTTAGCCAAATTTTTAGACCTTTCAATAAAATCGTTCTTTCTGTCCGTCTTTCTGACATTTATAAGATAGATATATCCCTCTTGGACTTTAAATTTACTTAATTTATCTGAAGCTGTGATGCATTTTAAAATCAAGTCATTTGCGCGATAAATATTAAAAAAAGAAACTGATTTTCTCAACGCTTTATATCTCTGTGACATCGATCGTCAAGTGATTGACTTTTCTCCTTCGTGTACACACTCTTTCTGACATTTATAAGATAAGTATAATAAGATACATACCTAGAATAAAAGAATAACTTTTGAACAAGTATCTATCGATTTTGCGTTGATATGAAAAATGAAAAATGGGAAAAAATGCAGAAACACATCTCGATTCAATCTTCTTTCGTTGTTGTCGCTTCGTCGCCGTTCTCTCAGGTCGACGCTCAGGAGAAACACACGTGCGTGCACAGGCACTTTACAGAGGCGTGACGGTGGTGTAAGGGGGTGTGCGCGCAACGATTCCGGCAAGCTCCCAATTACCTAAAATACACCCAACGCAGCGTCCCTTGATCTGTATAATTAACGCGTTAATCGTACCGCGTGGCCACCGGCGCGTGAGCGTGAAGCGCGTCGCTTTCCAATTTGCAAACGGCTCTGCATTGTCGCGCAACGAAAGCAATCGTTACGCGCGATGATACGGCTGACGCGTCACGGCTCAGCAAGCGTCCGTTAATTGAACGCCGCGGATTAAAATCCGCGATGGCTCACCGGCCGGTCACGGTTCCCAAGAAAATCGATTGGAGTCATTGACTTTTTCCACATCGTGATTTGCGCATCGATCAGATTTAGCGTGGCGCACAATTAAAGTTGTCACTTGTCGACTATATTACAGGCTAATGTTACAATCAAATGATTTGGAATTTCAATATATTTTTAATTTATTATTAGAAAGAGATTATTCTAGATTATTTACTGACTTTATAAATCGTATTTGTCAAAGAATAATCTCACTTCACAATTCGTTTTTTTTTTATTAATTATCAAATTTTCAAATCTTCTTTGGTTCTAAAATTTCTGGTAAAATGGAAGCAGTAAAAATTCCAGCGATATATATTTGGAAAAGATAAAAAATCCTGAGGTCTTCTTTCGCATTATATAACGTAAATTTAATCAGGTAGTAAAAATTCTATTAGTCACAATAACACAATATTTTTATTTAAACTCTTCTATATAACTAGAAATTACAATTATTGATATAAGCTTCTCTCTCAGTGATATTTTAATATTACCAGAATAATTACAAGCTAATGGATATCTTTACTTAAACTCTTTTATATATAACGAATTGAAATGGAAAAAGTTTAAAAAGATTAGAAATATATTAGAAACAGATTAGAAATTAGAACTGCAGATATTCGGAAACTTCTCTCAGCGATGTTCTAACATTACCGGGAATGTTAGAAATTTTCATTGTTATTACGCAATAGGTGTCTATGGAGTTAGTGTCGCGGTACGTAACTAAAGCGAGCATCAGCAGTATAAGGCTGCAATCGTCCGCCGCACTGACGGCAGTTCGCGGCGAATTCGCGTTGTCGGAACGTGTAATGTGGAAATGTACTCCTTTACATCTGCGCTGCGAAACGCACACGTAGGTGGAGATAGGGTTAACCTTGGGATTCACTAGTTCGTCTGCGAGGCGTCTTAACGTTTTGAAACACCGCAGCTAAATATTCATCGCGTCGAAACGTAAGCACTGAACACGGGCGTTGCTCAGCGGCAGTCAACAGCCGCCCTTAAGCCGCTCTAATCCGGCGTTTCACGAGTAGCGGAATTAAAATTACACCACGATTCTCATCCACGGCGACGAAACTATCTTGCCTTCTCTCGAGTCTCGTTCTCAAGAAAGATTCGTATGGAAAATTTCGAAAAGTTACCTCGACTATTTGTCTATTTGCATACTTTTTAGTGACAATATTGGGAAATGCGACGATGTGACAACGCGAAAATTTATAGAATTTTTAAGATCTTTTTTAACACATTTCCAATGTATATTCACTAATGATAATGACTACGTTTACACGTTACTTTTAATCGGGTTTAATAACATCTGTAGTTATGAAACTGGCCAATCAGAATCATTTTATTCTTTAGCGGAATAGCTTTGATTAGCTAGTTTAATAATTACAGATATTATTAAACCTAATTAAGAGTGACGTGTAAACGTAGTCAATAATAATAATCTTTGACGAATTTTGAATCAATTTTTTCTTTAGTAGAATGAATGTAAGAATATAATTTTTTGCGATTTTATAATTTGTAGTATTTTTTATATTTTCATAATTCGAATCGTTACTTTTTGCTAACAATAAGCTAAAAATTGTGTGTACAGTGTACTTGAAATTTAAAAGATAAAACTTTGTTTTTTTTGTCAAACTTTATGCTTCACATTTTCGATCACTTTGAATTCAGATTAACATCGTCGTTACTTCAGCGTTGAAATAATCTCTCTTGTAATCTTTTCTATTTGAAAGGAAAAGCGATGAATCTGGGACACAACCTGCACAGTTAGGAGAAATAACTTCGTCGCCGGGTTTCCTGAATTAATACCGCGAAGCGGGGGGCGTATTTCTAGCGATACGTATCCGAACAAAACCGTGCGGTGATATGAGTAATTACGGCGCGGAGAAATTCGCTAGACGGAGGACTTGGATTCGCTTTTAAACTTTCCGAAATGCGAGTGCAAGTGGCGTGGCGCGCATTGGCGTAACTCCCGAATTTAGTTGCCACCACAATTCACCTCGCCATCGACTGTCCCCGTCGCATTGTTTCCATTCATACCAGGTATGCGTGCGCATACCTTTGTCAGAGTCTTTGAGCCGGTCATTGTGCCGAGAATACCGAGCAAACATACTCGCGTCTCAAAGTATAACCGCCTAATCTCACTCAATAGCCGACGTCTAAATGCTAATCGGAGCAAACGCTTGCGGCTCACAATCAGAGTCGAATCGATTCTATTAGGTGCCGAAATGAAATAAATAAACAAACGATTAGGCCAAACTAACGAGCTTATTTAAATGAGGATGACAGCATTGATAAGCTGATCGTTAGTTTGGCCTAATCATTATTTGTTTGTCTGTACAAGGACGAGCTAGTCTTAATTTGTTTGAAATAAATAATATATTGGAAGGAGAAAGCCTTGAATTTTACAATTCCCTTTTTCCCCCCTTGTTTCACATAAAATAACAAAGAAATGTATTCGCCGCGCGTCTCGTGGCTTTGCGTGATTAATCGGGACGGCTTAAGTATCTTATGAAAACTCGTCGTTCGCGCTAATTAAGCCGATCGTTGATCGTTAATTCGCCGTAATAATCACCGCACGACGCTTGACCGCGATTGAAAGTAGGACAGCTAATAACCGAACGACGAGGAAATCGCGGGAGGCACAAAGCGCCCTTGAATATTCAGCTGAGAACAAATCGACGTCGTATCCGGTAGGAAGATAAATACCGGAATGGATCTCGAATAAATCAGAGAACGGGAGAAGGAGAACGCGCGCGCACATCTCGCGTCGGGGAGGGGAGGGGGGGCACTGCACTGGCCGCGATCCAAGAATTTATTCGCTCATGTCGGCGTATAAAAATTTCAACGTTATTAGGATTGGATGCTCCAGCCTGGCCGACCTGGCTCCTCTCCTCGTGCTATCCGTGCTTTCGGGATATCCGATGCACGATGTGTGTAGGTACGAGAGCGAGCCTCGTGTCTCGTCAGCCGACGCCCATTTTCCCCGGACGCCAAGATTTTTTTGCTCTCCGCCGACCGGCAGAATCGCCGGGACGCGAAAAGCGGTGCCGTTTGTGCACAAATCAGCATCCACTGCTGCTGCTGCTGCGCTTCTACTCGTCAAGTTTTTTTTCCGCCGTGTGCCACTTATACCTATCTGGGATTTGGAATCGAGCGCCGTGACACCCGGACTTTCGCGGCAATGGCTAACGTGACGCATATTCTCAAGTTGGATTAGTCGGCGTGATCGATGGCTCCGGACATCGATTCCACTTTAAGTTGACAGTACCGAATGCCGGAGGATAATTTTTTTCTTCGAGAGCGTTCGCTGTACATATATAGATACGTGAATGCTCGTTTCGATGCTTTGACCTATTTTGTAATTCGCAATTGTCGTTAGATTTGACCTACAAATATGGAAGTAAAAAAGCGAGCTCTAAAAATTTGGGTAGCGTATATAAGCAATATTTCCATTTTCTGACAGTCCCGCGACGTATGCAGGTCAAAAATACACAAGTGTAATCTAGGATCCGGCCGAGCGATGGCGAAGCGCGGCCACTCCGCGTCGTGTCGCGTCGCGTCGTGTCGCGTCGCGCATGCAAACTCACCGGAAATAAAAGTTTAACTCGCACATCCCGGAAGAGTCGGCTTGATCCACGGCTCTCCGCCCTCCCGTAAATCTTCCCGCCCTACGAATTTCGCCGCTTGATCTCCCGTGAATATCGACTGGCCCACGAATGCGAGGTGTATCGATTCGACGGTAGCTATACCTGAACGAAAGTTCAGAAACGCGGTGCTCGAGGTCGATCGTAGCGAGCGAGAATGGCTGGCTCTTAGGCATCAGCACGTGGCGTTTTCCTGCAGTGCAGCGCTCTAACAGACGGACTCGTGGGCGGAAGAAAAAGAGGAGAACAAAAAGAACGAGAAGGGAAGCAATTTATTATGCTCTAAAAGAGTAATTCCCTTAACCGTAATCATCGACAGTATTTAAGAAGTTAAATACAACTAATGGCCAAAAAGGGAAACGCAAAATCGTATACAAGATAAATACAAGCTGTCCATAATTTACATAATTTGCATGTAAAATTATACAACGCGCGTTGAAATAATTCAGACAAAAATATATGTAATAAAAGATGACGAATTAATTGATATCTTAAGTCGTGCTCTATAATAGAATTTTAAAAATTTAGCGAAATTTGAATGAAACAGATTTTTATTGTGTAACAATCTGACGAAAAGAAATCTTGTCTTTTCGCACAGAATAAAAGGGTAAGAGAAGAAGGTGAGAGAGAGGGATAAAGCGGTGGCAGAAGAAGAAGAGGTACGCGAGGGGGACGAACAGGTCGCTTGTGTCTGTCCCCGAGGGCTCAGCTGCGGCGGCACCACGGTGATCGATGTCTCCACTCTCCGCAATTTGAACAATGTCCCGCTGTCTTGGGCCACGCCGCTCACTCTTTCGCCCTCTTTCACGTCGCCGGGCGCACCCTCCCCCTTTTTCGCTCTCCTTCTCGTTGTCTCCGCTCTCCTCCACGCCATTCCCGGCATTCCCCGGCAAAATGAACGTTATACGAGCGAAAAGGATGCGAGCCCATTCTTATTTACTATTCCAGCAGTGACGGCGGACGGCATGAGGCAGGAATGCGCGTACGGGAAATGGCGGGACGGGGAAATGGTGGACGATGAGAACCGCGATGAGACTTACCGTCGAGCCGCGAAAGTCTACACAATCGGAAGTTCTCCCGTCTCTCTCTTCCCTCCCCTCCCTCCCCCCGACGCGAGTTAAGTAAACAGTGGGGATGAAAATTTCCGAGACGTGCCTTGAAAGCGATCCGCTGCAGAGACCTCTCGCTCGCTCCTTTCGCTCGAACCGTGCAAATAATGGATAACTAAAGGCAATCGAATATCATATCGATGTCTCTATTATTGATATTCCGCGCTGTAGATTTCCGTGTCCACAGAATTCACCGTTTTAAGCGATTAGCGAGGCCATTGTCCGCTATTTTAAAGCGTAACGTCGCTAAACGCTCCCTGAACGAAATAGCATTTCTTTCCTTTTTCACGAAGGCACATGCATGAATTGGCCCGCTCACGTTTGGACAGAGATAAAAGGGCCCTACCTTTATAGCGCTCTTCGCGAGCTCGTGAATTAATCACGGGCACGGCTTTTCCGTCGCACGATGGATTCAAAAAATTGAAGTAATCTTCCGCCGTGTATAAGAGGGGTTAACCTGCATAATTTCGGAATAATATTTTATCCCTTTCGCGCGTTACCCTCTTGCCCGCGGATTCTACAAAAATAGATTTTAAAAGGCTCCGGTGTGTGTGTGTGTGTGTCTCGTAACTTTATACGTGAAATTCGCGTGCGCGCCTTCCAAAGAAAATGGTGGATCGCAGACGAGCATTGAAACGTTCCTTTCCCAGTGTCCTACACCGACGTCGTAAACCGACCTCGGAGAATACGAATGTGCATCCTTCCGCAATTGAACTTTCCCCCGTAACGCGATGAGACGCGCCCCGGCTGGCTAGTAACATCCCGGCAAGTATTAGTTCTCAAACCGCGAAGCATACTTAACAGACTGGAATTGGCTGTCCCGACACTGAGCCGTTCGGCATTCGGTTCGCCCGCTTTAGAGAGTACTTCAGCCGTTACTCCTATACGAGGTATTATAGGTACAAGGTACTCGAGTTTGAGTGGTTCTTGCCGGTATCACTTTCGCAGCGCGAGGCAGCATATTTGGTAAGATAATACCCGAGAACTTGGGATTGACAATAGGTTGACACTACAATAGCCAACGCGCAATATAGCGTATTTTCATTGTTATCACGTTATGCTATGCGTTGGAGGTTCGATAATGGTGGCCAGTATTATCTTTCGGCAGCGAGGAATACATATGACATTTGTTAATGGCTTTCACAGAGTTTAATTGTGGTACCGAAATATAATTTTGCAAATCGATAATACTTGGTTAGAAAATATACTGGCCACGAATTTTGATTAGCAAATTTAAATGGCAAGAATCTTTGTGAATAATTTGTGACATAATTGCGATGTATGCGTCCATCTTTTCTCCCTCTCTTGCAGTTATTATTAATTTTCCTCGAAATATCTTTCGCAAAACATTTACAGTTGCAATTGATACGACGCCCAAGCCATTCGCGCGGAATCAACTGTCCAAGTCTCCGAGCTTCGGGCAGCGCAAACGAACCCCTAACTTTAACCGTCGACTCATCCCTCTTCGGCGAAACTTTCGTCTCGGCATAATTCTGTGCCGAGCTTCGGTGTCCTCGCAGAAGTACGTACTACTAATTAATCCTTTTAACAGCGCTTAAATTTAATTAATCTCAAAGTTATGTGGTCGATCTCAGTCGCAAGGATATAGATACCGCTCCCCTCGCGCTTCGTCCCCTCGCTTTTTGCCCGGTAATTCGCCCCCTGGAAATCGTATACATTAACTGAGCTTTGGAAATCCGATTTGATGGTCTCCGACCCCTTTTCGAGCACATTCTCCCTTTTTCCTTCATCGCAGGTCCTCCCGCCCCGCTCGCTATTCCCGGAGCATGTCTCTCTTTCGCGAGACTTATCAATGTCATCTTCCGCGATATGTGTCTCACGGCGAGCATTAATTTTTCCACCGACGTTTATATCGCTTTCTCTCTCTCTCTCTCTCGAAATTACATACAGTCGTGTAAGGTTTTTGAAAGGCGGAGGAAGAATCCTGCGTATCCGCCGTTCCTCCAAGCAATTATCCGTCTCCCTTTGTCGCTGCTTTCTCGTATTACTTCCTATCCTGTCCAGTCGAGCGGTACGCAATAAAGGCGAAGTTACCTTTTTTTCCCCCCCTTTTTCTCTCTTTTTCTAGAGCACCTCCTCAGAAATGTGGAGCCGGGAGATTTGTTTTACTCGCGAATAACTTGATTGTACCGCGGAGGACTCCGGGTGAATAATAACGCGCGTTGTGGCGGAAAAGGGAACCGGTTAGCGTAAGGTAGCCCGAGAGTTCTTGCAATAAAATCTCGTAAAGGTTTACACCGTGTACAATAAGCTGTTTATTTAATAAAGCCCAAGACCGATGACAATATCTCGGAAAGTAATTACCGCATAACTGGGTAAAGCTTTCTCGCTTGCTTCTCGATAACGCGAGACCTTCGCGACGGGAAGTTAAACAAACTGTCTGAAACTTTTCGAAGAATGGGCGTGGAGGGGCAAGGGAGGGGAGGGCGCGTCTTACGGGAATAGTCGCCGATTGATCGACCGTGTGCCACAAAAGCTTATCCGACCTGGTATGCCCGCTTTGTATATCCTCGGCGCGGTCTATGATCCGACCGAGGGAAAATTTACGGTCTCCACACTTCCTGTTTGAGCCCCCTCTCTCTTCTCCGAGACCAGAAACAACCGCCTGTCTGCCGGCACCGCCAGTTGGTCTCTCTCTCTCTCTCTCTCTCTCTCTTTCTCTCTCTCTGCATTATCGATGCCAGGGCCCGCTAAGTTTCGGCCGGGAGGAAACGCTGCACGAGCCGATAGGGGATAATCAATCTCGAAACGGAACGTCTCCCCGGAGAGGTCGCGGGTTGGCTCGGCGGGGTCGTGTGCGGGGTCTAACTGGTAGTGTGTGTTTGGGTTCGCGTGCTAATTTGCTCTAACCTAATGAGAGACCGGCTTGCACAAACTCTTCCCCGGTTTATTCGACCGTACACCGGACCGCATACATGTAGGCGTGTGTACCGAGCCATAGGCGTAGCCGTCGGGCATTCGAACGCGAAGTCTTGCGGAAGTGATCACCCCCGCGATTATGCGATCGCTTGCGAGTAATCACAAAGGTGCGCATTATTTAACGATGCGTCCGTGCAAAAATCTTCCCTTTGCTTTTTCATATAGGATAAAAGAAAAGAATCTTTCGTCACAAATGCCAGCTAGTCTCACTACACTGTTAAATGTATAGTGTCAAACTGAACCTTATTTAAGTCGCCACTGTCCCTACTTAATAAATAGTTATTTTTAATTAAAATAATATAGTTATTTTTAAATAAAACAATAAAATTTAACTCAAATTTGGATTAAATTTAAACTGTTTACACTATTTTAAATTATTTAACTCCATTTAGTAAAAAAGAACTATTTATTAAGTAAGAGCAGTGGCAACTTAAATAAGGTTCAGTTTGACACTATAGATTTAAGTTCAGTGTACTACGTGAAATATCCGTTGGACTTATGCATAATAGTGCGGCCGTATTTTAAATTTTATAATATAGCGGCCGTAACCTACGAGCATAATACTCGCGAATGCAAATTTGGCCTAGGTAAACTGGCTTTATTATAGCATATTCGCTCTCGCACGGGTCAACCTGAAGCCAATGAACAAATTTTTATAATCGATAAATGCGACGAATAGACTTTTACATTTGTAATGACATATAAATTATTTATCTTAAATAAACACTATGTTACACCAACATTAATTGTGGAGTTAATTAATAACTACATTCAGCATGTAGCTAGCAGTAAATTATTATTTACTTTATTATTATTGACAAAATTAGATTGACCCCATTTAAATAATGGCAAAAAATAAATGGCTTAATTGACGTTTGAAAGTTTAATATACTCGACTAGAAAAGCGGGATATATTTATTTCGTCACATAAAATATGTAACATTTAATGTCATTAATATACAATATACTCCCAGCAGACGAGATAAATTCCACTCAAATTGAATTTCGCGCAAATCGGCGGCAGGCACGAAATGGCGAAAGAACCGTCAGCTAGATGAGACGACGAATCGATACGCGTTACCTGGCCGTAATTGTATTATTTACGTGACGACATTCCTGCTCTACGGCCGAGTCGATACCCACGAGGCAAATGTTGGCGCAACAATTAAATCGCCGGAAGAGGAATGGACGGAAGACGCGACGCGAGACGAGATGCGACGCGACGTGGCACGGTGCGGCATAGCGGTGCCGCGTCCTTTCCCCTTTTCATGAATGCGACTGCGGCTGCTCCATAGACGCGAGGCGTCATTATGCGGAAGCCCGAATGAATCGCGACAAAAGGAGGGACGAGGAAACGGGCAAATGTTTTCGAGTAGTCCCACTTGCGCGATCCCATTGTTATTTAAACACGGACGACGCGCTGACGCCCGGGCGAACGGAGAGCGAGAAAGGGAAAGCATTGTTGAGAGAAGTTCCGCCAAATGCCATTCTCTCTCTCTCTCTCTCTCTCTCTCTCTCAGGTCTTTGCACGCGTACCTTGATGTTTAATCTCTCCCAGCTTGGGGTCTTGATTATCGATATGCCCCGCGAATTACACGGAACGTTCGGTATGTCGCCGATAAGATTCCTTCCATGCGGGGGAGAGACCTTCGATACGCGAAGATCGATTGGATTTTTTTTTTAGTGATAAAATACGACAGAAAGGGCAAGAGAATGAAAGAAAAGCGAGTCGTCATCTTTAAGACTCGACATTTTCTTATCGTTGAACGAAAGAAAATGGAGAGCGTGTCGTCTTAATCTCTGCACTCTTGTATAGAGGATAGCTCACGAAATATTTTCTGCTAAAGCGTTTAGCAAATATTAATTAAAAAAAAAAAAAGAACTTTAATCAAACATTTTTATAACCTTTGGTAAGATTACTGCTTTTATATTCCACAAAATATACGTGCCGCGTGAACTTTGTATATTTAATATACAATACATATACCGAGCGCGCGTGCGAAGCTTTTATATATACTCCGCAGACGGGACCATGATGCACGTTGTTGCGCGAGCTTGATACGCGTCAGCTAAATGAAAATTTGTTGATGCGCGCGCCGCTGACGATAAATTTTATTTTACTGTGTTACACCAGATGAAGTAACGGGAAACGGTGGTCGCGCTCATCCAAAATAGACATACCTACCCGTGTACGCAACTAACATAATGAAGATATCGCGGTGGCGGCATTTAAAGATTTAAACACCCGCTTAATTATCCAAGCGCTCCCGTATTATTCATATCGTATATATAGCAAACTTTTTTTTTTCATTTCCCGTGTTACGAGATCATTCAGTGCACCTCGCTCGAGCATCTTCGCATGATATAAGGAACACCTGCACTAGAGTCAGACGTGTACAGGTCGAGATACATGATCGTCGAGTTTTCTCGGATCTCGTCTCTTATTCAGAGCAGTTCCGCGGAACTTCGAAGGATCCTCGGCGGATCTCGGTTTCAATAGTCTCATCTCAATGCCTCACGCTTCTCCCATCCTGTCGCTCGAACGATTATATGTGCAGCTGAATAACTCGTGGTCATTAAGTGAGCGGCCCTTTTTATGGGGAGTACCCCGGTGTGCAATATTGTGACAAAACTCGCCGGCCTTGTAGCCAGGCACGCTCCTCGGCTGCATCCCGCTGGCTGCGTCCTCGCCTATCCGCCGCGCTTACAACGGTTAATGAGCACCATTTCGGTAATGAGGTCGCACGCCATTGAAAATCGCGAAGCAACTGTCGTCGCAGAAACACCGGGCGAGAAGCGAGAGCTCGCTCGAGGAGCGAAGTCCGTAAAAGTTAATGAACGGGGAAATAACCGTTTCGAGAGAATCCCTCGGATCTATTCCCGGCCGAGCGTCCCTTATCACCCCGTCCGTCTCTGAAGAAATGGCCGTAGAAGCTGCCGGTCGACTTTTCAACGGCGTAGATTCGCTCTAGCCAACCGGAACGATAGCGACAGCCCGGGCGGAATCCCCGCGTTACCCCCGGATTGTAAAAACGTTGAACGGTCGTGTAAACCTGATTTCCGATTTGGTTCTGCCCTACTTCCAGATTCCGCCCATCCTCTCTCTTCCCAACCGCTTACTTCATCCATTTCACGTTCTCACCCTTTCCCACCCCGCGATTATCCTCGGATGAGGGAACCGCGCGCGTGCCGAAGAACGGAACATCCATCACGGGCATGAAAGAACGTTGTCGAATTCAAAATTGATTGTCATCAGTAAATGGGACGATCAATTAACGTTAATAACTGGGCTAAACAAAAGCGCGTCATCTCTCGATTCGATTTAAAAAATTCAATTATTAAATAAATATAATGTAAATTCGAAATATATATATATATATATATACATTTTATGAGAAACTATGTATGAATATTTTATAAAGTATCTGTATAAGTGCATATATTATAATTAATTTAATTATCTATTTAATTTATGTATTTTAAAAAAAATTAGTCTTTTACAATTCTGGTAAAGAAAATGCACTTATCGTAAATTTTTTTATTTATACGACGATAGTATACACAATAAATATAAATATTATTTTACGAGTATATTGAGATTTACATTCTCAAATATTGATCGTGATGAATAACTCTATAGCATTCATGAATTTCCAGTGACAGTTTTAACGGGTAGAAAATTACGTCGAATCCATCTTATCTGATTTGCATTCTGGTTCTGCCGTCTCTTTCTTTCTCGAATAAACGACTGCCAGTTCCGCGAGCGAGTTTTAACTACTAGAATTACGATCCAGAGTTATACGAACCGACAGGAATGACGTCGGCGTCCGAGAAAATCCCCGAGATCGACAATCGCCGGAATCGCTGATCGCCGTGGCGTAAAATAATTTTTGACTTTACGTATAGGCAGTCAACCTGCTTTCTTATGATCATTTCGTTTTCCGGTAGCTACGCTGTAAAATCAGAGCAGAGCGAATAAAACCGAGAAGAGATTTCTCGAATTCTATCTTACGCTTTGGAATTTTGAGAGGAAATAACGGTGCCGGAAAAACAATACCTCCCAGACCGAAACCCTTCTATTTTTCCGCCCTCTTCCCTCTCAAGCAACCGGATTGTTCGCCAACTCGGCCGACTTTTCGCCAAGACGCAGATACGGTTTGACCGACCGGGACGATATCGTCGAATCGGAAATTCCTAAGTTCAACGTCAACGAAATACTGGACAAAACTGCGCGAGACTCATTCCCGACCACGATTGACCTACTTCCACCCGTTTCCTTGCTATTTTTGCTGTCGTTTCTACGTTTCGTTTTCGTCCCGATCGAAGAGACACTTCGCGCTCGCGACCAGAGAGAAAAGTTCGACGCCCGAAATCGGAAATTCCCCCCCCCTCCCCCTGACGCGAAAACAACATGAAAACGCAATAATCAATACGATGGAAGCCGTACACATTTGACGGAACTTACCTTCGTGCGCGGCATGCATGATGCATTAGACCGGCAACGATTTCAAATCAAAGCTAATTGGAGCACAAACGACGTACAGCCCGGGCTAGTTCTCCGCTAACGAATAACGAATTTAAGATAGTTACAGGATCCGTTTTGGATTAACATACGGTTAACGTATACGGATCGATCGGGCTTCCAGCGCGCAAACCTCGGATCTATACTGCCGCAAAGTACTTATCCTATATTCGTTTACATGCATAAATAATGTTTCCGCGTGTTTATCTCTAAATCGCTGATCTCGATGAATACTTATATATCGTTCAAGACGTGGATTAATTGTACCGGTGACTCGACGTTTCCTCGTCTTGCACGACGGTGTAAATTTATTACCTCGTAGATACGCCAATATTTCACGATTGTTCTGCACTCCGTGTCGCATTACGAAAAAAGACAAATGTATAACAGAAATCTCATGAATTTTAAAAACTTGAATTTCAAGAGACATTTCTCAGCAAACGCGCTTCAAATTTTATTAAATTTTTATACTTAATTAAATCTATCCCTTATGTGAGCGACTTATATATTACTTCTCGCATGAATATACGTAAATCTGAGCGTAAGCTTGAAAGCCCATAAACTAATGGAATCCACGAGGAATCCACATAACTCAATTTACGACATTTTAAACGATCCGCGACCTTCGCCGGCATCGCATTAGGGCGAAAGGTCGGCGCGTGGCGCACCGGATATGTCGTCTCATCGCGAGATCGTGTGGAAGCCTTCCTATCGGCGTGGAACGAAAATAAGAAGAGGCGGACGTCGCGGTCGTAGAAAGAACGGGACAACGACCGTAGGAGAGAGAGAGGAAAAAAATGGGGGAGGGCGCACAACGGCGCAAGAGGCAGATGTGATAAATGGTAATTGCGCAAAAGTACCGCGACGGACACACGAGTAACACCCGTTCCTCATTAGAGGCTTGTTAAGGCGCCCGGACGCGGAGTGATGGAATGCGGGGAGCGAAACGGAGGCGCGCACAGAAGTCGGAGTGTTCACGAAGGCGCCTCGTCTCTTCTTCGCCCCGACACGCTTTATCTGCTATCCTTCGCTAAACGTGCACGCTTCTTCTTTTAGACCAGCTGTGCGAGCTCCCGCTTCCGTGCAGGGTTATAATAGCTTTGATTCGCGCGTTACCGTTGCATCGTGCCGCGTGTTTTCTCGTTCTCGGGATGCAAAAAAGTATACCGGCGACAGATTTCATACGTTGCGCAGACAGGAATATTAACCCCTCGCCATCGTAATTCGCGGTTGACAGTCGCTAATTATTGGTATGCGACTAATGATATAGCATACCGAGAAAACTCTTTTGAAGCTATTCTTAATCTTACATATTCGTATAAAGGATTTCCGAGAATCTCATCTACTTTTATATACATACATTGTGATAAATGATTATTAAAGTTTATATAAAATTTTAGTTTTGCTGATATTAATTAAAGATTTTTGTTCAAAGTAATTTTTATTTAATATTAAAAATTTTATTACAAATTGAATTACTCTCTTAAAAACATACATGTACAGAATTGTAGAAAAACGATAAGATGAATAAATAAATCGTAATATTTTTCATGGCGATTCAATTTAATTTTCCGATTTATTAAAATCATACAATTTCACACATTCCTGTTTTAAATAGAAATCCGGAAAATAATAGTAATAGAAATTAATTTATAAAAATATAAGAAAATGGAGAAGGAAAATATTTAGCACACAGCTATTTCACAGTAAATATTACGTGACGACGTTAAATATTTATATAGCCACGTTAAATATTTTGTGGCAACAAGACTGGCTGGACTTGTACGTTGACAAAGCCTGTTTGTTTGGTAACATGCAACACGTTACGACGTATGCTGTCGCGCGCTGTATTATCATTTACGCAGCGAAACTCGAGCCAGATAGTGCCGTGAGCCATTCCGTGTATATAGTTAATTTAGAATTGGAGAAACACACGGAGTATCTCGAATAAATTTAATTCTAAATACATTAAATACTTCGCGGCAAGCGTTATCTTAGCTCTATCTAGCGTTATACGGCTTTGGTGTTTGTTGTTATGTGTTGCATCCAGATAAAGCAGCTTAGTGAGCGCTCAGTGATTCTTTAATATGATTCTTGCCTTTAATTTTTACTGGATTTAACAATAAATGTAGAAACCAATCTCATAATAAAGATTCACTGAACTGCTCTGTTTGCTAAACGCAGATATAGTGTAAGTACTGCGCGTGTCGCCGCGCATCCTGTTGTCATTCGAGCGGCGGCATTCAAACGGATCGCAAAGCGGCACGAGCGTGTGTCGTCGTATAACCACTCGAAATGCGATCAGTTCGAGAGAGAGAGAGAGAGAGAGAGAGAGAGAGAGAGAGAGATAGAGATAGAGAGAGAGAGAGACTCCAAACGTGATAAGAGCTTAGTTCCTGTGCAATTGATATCCGCGATTAACGATTCCTACGTGCATTAAGACAGCGGTTTATTTATCGAAACAATTTTGCACAATTTATTTAAGCTCTGAAACGATGAAGAATTGCAAATTATTATTTCGTCGTGATATTTACAATAATTATTAGAAATTATTTGGAACGTATTTTTATAACGCGCTTTAAATGTGCCGTTGAGTTAAATGTAATTTTTGTTTATCATTAATCTCGGACCGAATGCGGAGTAACGCACGAATCGCCCGGATTGAATATTTTAAATTGCGGAAAGCCGTGATATGTTTTGAATGTTTGGTAATAAGTAATTCGAAACGCGAGGAACAGAATATTCCGCGTAAATCTGTTTTATAAAAATGTTAAATATTTCGGGACGACAAAACAACCGGCACCCGATCTCGATGTTTGTTTTTGCAGCATACGCAAGGCCCGTCACGCGCCGCCGTGTTGTCATTCGAGTGATGAGACTCGAGCGAGGCACGAGCGGTGCATGTATGTATAGTATATCGTCACACTATACATCCAAATGCGATCTCGATAAGAGCTAAGAGAACGTGTGATGGTTCTCTGTATACAATTAACAATTAGCAGCCACGATAAATTAACTTTCTCGATTTATTCGTATTGATTCACATTTGTTATACTAATTTGTATGAGTGTCGAACGGCTCATAGTACGTAATGCGATGATCTTCGTACTCTTTTCGCATTATTCCGTTGCAATATACAATAGTAAAGAGCGTGTCGCGCGATTGTGATTAACGAGGAGTGTTGTACAAAGTTCCGTGTAATTATTCCATTCTGGTAATTAGTACGCGCGATCGTAATAAACCGTGTTTTCGCGAGTGTTGTGCTGTGCAAGTGCAACGAATGAATCTGAAAGGAGGAGGAGATATCGGCGAAGCAAATAGATATGAGATGAGTAAATTATTATGTACTATTTTTGTTTGCGAAATCAATTATTTATAAATATAATACATAAAGATGTACAAATTATTCGTCTAAATATAAATTATTCTAGGCATTGCTATAATTTATATATAATATTTATTTTTGTCTTATAGTTCAACGTAGCAGTCGCAACTCCGTCACTGTGCACCGTATCGATGAGTGATATGCATATTAATCCGCTTCTCGCAGTGAGGGTATATTTTTTAAATGAAAGGTTCATGTAGCGATCATAAGTGTAGCCTACATTACAGCTTTATGCAATGTAGATGGATAATCCTATTTTGAGTAATAATTACATTGACCTTACTGTACTATTTTCCGTTTTATTAATAATAAATGTTAAATTTCGATAATAGCCTGACAAACGTGTCGTCTTTTCTAAAAGATAAACTTAATCCCATGAACTGTTTGCGAGATCCTTCAGACATCGAGCTGCGCTCCAACCACTCGACGGCACTTTGTTCGTGTGTTTGCTTGTACACGGCGACGTTTAAACAAGTGTTTCAGCCAGGGGTAACGCAGCGTCGCGCCACGCCGCGCCGTCGAGAACGCGCGCGAGAATCCGAGCGCGCGGAAATATTAAGACGCGACGGCGACATGAAAAGCGGAGTTTAAGAACCGCGAGTCCCTGCCTTCGGTTTAAGTTTAACCCCCTCTCCTTGCCTCTCCTCATCTCTCGCTGCTTCTCCTCCCTTTGAAACGTCGACTCTCGTTTCGACTTCGCCGCCGCCACGGTCTTTCACTTTGTTACTTTTGCGCGAACGAGACGTCGCGCGCGTTAATCTCCTTTCTCGCATTATGTCTGATAGAATTTCTCCCACGTTTCCGCGTCAACTTTCGCTTTTAAAAATTCCACCGTCCGTGTAAGTTACGCGCGCGAGGATATCACTGCAAAGCGGGAATGCAAAAATGCGCGCGTTCGCGACAGATTTCTATACGTGGTTTCAATTTATCACAGGAGACGGAAGTGGGAGGGGAGGGGGGGGGGAGGGGGGTACACTATTATATCTTCGTCTTGAAAAGACGACATTCTAACAAAATCTAACTACCTTTAAGAACGCACGAAAACTGAAAAGGGCACACGATCCCCTTCTTGCCTCGCGCACTTTATCTTCCTTCCTCCCGGCTACTCCTTGTTCTTCTTTTATTCCCTTGCGCTACTCCTTTACTATAGAAGTCAGAGACCGCTTTGATTTTATTGCTTCTCGCTTGTCCGACATCACTCAACTGGCTCTTTCTAAAAGGCGTTTGAAGATAACAGGCTGTTCCGGTGAAATACTACGAAAGCTAAGGACGTGTCTATAAAATAAACGCCAATACGTGCACGCACGCGCTCGCTGGCCTTTTGATTAACGGCTTAAACAGGCCTTGTTAAAGAGTTACTTATTGCACGGGGGAAAACGGTCGTTTTTAATGAGCTATGCATTATCTCGACGATTGAATAACAAATTTTGTCGAAAGTAAAAGCAGTCTGGCAACGATTATGGCACGGCCGATAGAAAAGAGACGGCACACGGGATAGACGAAAGAGGATTCAAGGGTTGCAGTTTATGCATGTAAATCTCCTCGGCTTGAGTCGCTGCTTGTTGTTCTTTGCTGCTCCCTTCCTCCCTCCCTCCCGCTGCCCCCCTCGCTCCTCCCGGACGCATCGACGTTTTACGCGCGTCACTGTATTTTATTGCACAAAGTAGCGATATACGTATAGGAACGGGCGCGTATAGGGTGTCTCAGAATTATCCTTTTAACAATAGATACTAGAAGATGACTAAAAAGAAGAAAATTTTTACTCTATCCATTAGCTATATCAGCTATTTTATTAAGAGCGTGTAAAAATTAGATTTTAACTTTAATAGATAAATAATAGAATAAGACAATCCCGAAGGAATTCTAAAAAAAAAAAACGATTTATATTCTTTAAAGTTTTAGTAATTGCTATAAATAATATCGAATATTTTTTAATGCTTTTCTTATTTGATTTGCACCCCGTATTTCGAAACTTCGATGAGTTTTTTCATACTTTTATTACATTAAACTTTAAATTTCTCAAGGAACTCGTGGATGAAAAACGTAGCGACAGTTTCACGACACTCTATATATATATATATATATATATGCATAGATGCATAAGCGGCGCATGAATGTATGTGCATGAACGGTTCGATTTTCCACCCGCTTTTGTGTCCCCCGCGGCGCATCGATTCGCGGTGTATGCACTTTTCGGCTCACCCCGTTCATCGAAAATCCATTTATTTGCATTAGGTTCGTTTTTGTAAATAGTAACGAAATCGATAGGTGCGCGTACGCGAATATTCTTTTTATCTTCATATACAAGATATCTCAAAACTGCTAGTGAATATTTTTAACGACGATTTTTTGTAGTATAATTGGAATTGTATCCTTCGTTAGCGTTTTCGTTAATTCGTATGTCGATGAAATGTTGCTTTTTCAAGATGTGTTTTTCATGCAAGAACAAACAGGAAGTCCTCCCCCTCCACAATACACACACATATGCGCGCGCACACACACACGCAGAGAGAGAGAGAGAGAGAGAGAGAGAGAGAGAATTGCCTAGAAAAATTACGCACGCGAGAATAAGTATAAGGCCTGTTTTTTATCGTTGTACTGGACTGCACTAAAACATTCCTTCTTCATTTTTGTCTAATATACACTTATTTCATTTTAAGTACAATAAGCGTAATACACTAATTCAGTTACAAAAAAAATAGACCTGTTATCTATGCGCGCGCACGCACGCGCGCATGTGTGTGTTGTGTATATGTGTACATATATACATCATTCACTTGGACGATCGTTTTCCGCTCGCTCGTTATCCTTGCACGTTCATCACGCAATGATAAATCACATCAACGACTAATAAGTGCCGCGCGCATCTGCGGATATACAAAAGAGAGAACGTGAATCGCATCGCTCTATAAAATAACCCGTACATAAATCTACGATCCAGAAGTGATTAATTAGGCGCGAAGGGATTGTGTACACGACCCGTAAGTTGAAGAACATAGAGACTGATTGACGGTGACAGAATTATCGGCTTTTAGGCGTCCCTTAACGCGCGACATTGAAAAATGTCGGCTATTAAACTCCGGTAACGTAAGACATTTTTTTGCATCATACATTACTACGAGGCAACTGGGAAGAGTGGTGCGACCGTGTGAAATCCATTAATATAACTTCCATTATATATATATTATACGAATGTTGGATTTTATCTTTTTATATTATTTTCATATTGGGGTACTGACGTAACACGACGACACCTCTGAAGACGTTTTTCGATAGTATTTGCCCTCCTGTAAAATTTGAGATTATCCTCGTCCTCCCTTTATACTATTAGAAATTAGAACTAGAAACGCAGTGACTCGAAACGTGGAAGCGATATTGTATGCATATGCAGTAATTCTAACGTGCGTTACGGAGTCAAAGCGAATTATATTAATTTGAATAAATGTCAATTTGTTTACTAATCGCGCATGAAAGCGAGCGCGTGGTGTGCGTGTTCTGTTAACACATGCAGTATAACGCAAACTACATTGCGATATTGCGTTTCACGCGGTTGTAGCTCGTAACAGGACTAACGATTAGAGCGTTTTCGCATTCGCGTGTATTACTGTGCATTCGCGTTCTAAATATTTGGAGGAAAATTATCGGTGCCAGGTTAATTAAACACGCGAACGTGGTAAAGATCGTGGACTGGGAACCGCGGGTCAACGCGGTAATTCAGCGGACGTAAGGGTAATTACATTTGGAAATGTCCCAACTACGAATTGTGCCGTGCTTTTGTTCGTGCTTTTCACTTTGTCAGCCGAATGATTCAGCGCGCGTTTCTTAGACCGACGCGGTCATATGCCTTAGAGAGCGAGTGAGCGAGAGAGATTAACGATTCGTTTCAAGCGCGAGATTAGAAGCCAAGATGAACGAATGCCGATGTCACTGCGTGGCACAGCCACATCGTACGGTTATGCTAATGCACTTCGTATGGACGATCGATCATCTGGAGATCATCGGGCCGACGCGCGCATCGACCGCCCGGTAGCAGAAAAAAATGCTTCACGCACCGACTCTGCGTTTAATTACCGACACTGACAAATCTGACACACGCGCCGTTCCCTGAGGAAAGAGTTTACGTGTTATATAATGCTCCTTTGACGCCGGTGATACCTAAATAAACGCCGGCGTGATAAAAAGAAGTGTAATATCTTCGCGCCGACGTGACGTCTCTCGAGACGGAGACAAACGCGCCCTATTCGGCCCGAAGAAATATTGACCCTTCCGTACGCGTACTTTTTACGCGCTCGGCCGCATCATCCGGTAACATCCAAAACGCTCCTCTAACGACCAATTCTTCCCTCCTGCCTACAATAATGGACTTTAATGGCAGCCCTGGGCACGTCTAAACAGTCCTCTCAAGTGTTTGCGCGCGCCTTTCCTTTTCAACCTGGTAATCCGAGGGTCAAATAAAATCGTTTACGAGCACAATGAGGGACAGACCTGCCTCCTTCATTCCGTCTCGGCTTAAGTGCTGATTATGATCCGTTTCTAGCTATAAAGGTGCTGGATCATCCCACAGGCATTGTTCTCCGCCACACGATCGGGACACGATCCTGAGTAGCGTGTGACGGGAATGGGTCCGGCCTAATGTGTGTGGCTTTTCGGACTTTTCAAAGAGTTTAGATCACGCGAACACGCCAGGGCGTATATTTAAAAATCATTCGACCAGCGTCTTGTCGCACACACACACACACAATCCGTTGCTTCCGAGAAAATATTTGCTAAGCGACGTGCGAAAATTCGACGTAAGACGACAAAATTACATCATCGCGCGTTAGAAACTTTCAAATATCGAATGTCGGAAAAAAATGTTATCCAGATATAAATTTTCTCTTTTATACAAGTTGCGTTATGTACATATATAGAGAAATACTATTTTCTTTTTTGCAAAAAAGAATTTTGCAGTCTAGTTTTGACATGCATGTTGTGGTGGCGAAACTGGATGTACAATGGACGTAACTGCAGACAGCCAAAAGATTTATTGGACGACTTTACTACAGTATTTTTATAAACAAAAATTTCTCGAGAGAGTCGTCGGCAAGGAGAGACATCCTAGAACGGCAAGAGTTGCATGGATGAAAACCATGGAGGGTCTTCTTCTTCACGACAGCGAACGCCTTCTAGCTCTTTCCACTCGAGGGACATCGAGTGGTCCCACGTTAAAACGAAGTCACACAAATCAAAACCGTGAATATCCACTTTTGACTATGGCGAACAGACGCTCGACTATTGTACCTTTTACCTTGGATCTTTTCGAGAAATGTATCTATTTGAATTACCGGAAATTCTCCTCAAGGACACTTCATATTTTTGTTAGGTCTCTCTCTCTCTCTCTCTCTCTCTCTCTCTCTCTCTCTGATTTATCTTGTTTTACTCACACAAGGTTCACGCGAAAGACTCGCGATTAAAACATTTTAAAAGATGATGGAGAGAATCAGAATATATTATAGAAACCATTTGCAAACGTTGATAGTAACTGTTATCTTACAGTGAACGCAATATTCCTACGATATATTACACGTTATATATTACACATTGTATCTATAACAGTCGGGATATCATCTCGGACGCGGTCGGAATATCTCATGGTCTCTTTAGTCCGGTTGCGATCAGTAAAATCCTCCTTTCGTCAGCATTGTTACGGAAAATCAGCGCGCATTTTTCACGAGTCGACGGACAATAGGAAGGGAATGCCGGAGCATCCGACGCTGCCTTCCATTGTGATTTTTCCGTTTCTTTCGCGAGACTCCGTCCATTTGTTCGCGGCAGATCGAAGTTTTGCGGTTGTTTCGCACAGCCATCCGCGCCCCGAAATGCTACAGGTCCCGCGCGTTCTGATAAATGGAAAGTCGACCGGCCACTACATACAGCGCCATAAATCCAAACGTCGCGTGATAGACGATCCTCGAATAAAGCCCTCTATAATTCCGGGTTATCTTATCTGCGACGTCTGTCGATAGGGTGAACGGTGAACACTCAGAAAGGTTTCTTGTATTTCAGTTTCTCTCAATGAGTAACTGAATTCAGCAAAACGGAAGAACGGAGGCAAATTAAATATGTACGAGAAATTTTTTATTCTGCGTCTTGTAAAGTCAGCTAAATAAGTAAAATATGTCATTATATCGTTTTATATGTAGAGAAACGATAATAATATATCATCATAAATTTCCGTCTGTGAAAATCACATTAAAATCAAGTCTGTAAAAATATTATTTATATGAATGGCTGAATAAAATTCCCTTGTATAACGCAGTATCTGTGAGAGGAAAATACAAAACGCACGCCATCTATTTGCGTACAGATTCTGCTACTTCTGCTCGTCGAGCTAAGGATATGCGAAATCCTAACTAGAATGGATCTGAGTCGAAGCGTGCCTTCGAGCGCGACACGAGGATCATGGCTGATTGTGAGATCAATCCGTAAATTCGCTCGCATCCTCTGCCGCGTTTTGCTCTTCGCGTAATGCGCTATCTTCTAGGATTTACAGTTTTCATATCTGATAGTTACTTCAGAATAGAAATTATTTCACGAATGTTTACGTGGCATCTTGCAGATAAATTAATTTTGTAGTAAAAATGGCATGTAAAAAATATTAAAATTAAATAAATTCGACATAACTTTGTAATTCCGTCGAAATTAAAGCAAGCAAATTCTGTGGAATATACGAAAATGAACTATATTATTATACAATCCTAATAATTGTACTTCGACTAATAATTGTATTCATCGTTTCATTAATACCACTATCGTATATTATTAATATATAATGAACAAAAAGGATTGCAGAAAAAGAATTTAGTATTTTCGGCCGGGCTCGCCTAGCAGGACCGCCTCGTTATAATCTTTCGATTCATCTGACTCGACGACGAGTCTCCCGCGAGCTAACAGAGACAATCTCTCGGGATTCGTAAACAGGCGGCATTTTTTCGACGACAAAATCGAGGGAATTCACGTTGTTCCCGTGTTCTCACGAGCGTGTCCCGAGTCGCCCACGCCTAACAAACAGCCGCATACGAAAACGAGAATCTTCCCTCTCCCGAGAACTTTACAGATAATTAACTGACATTAACGTTCCATTCGTCGGGTGTGGTTACGTTCGCGGTTGGCTCGTATTTCTCCACGAGAGTCGGTGCATACGGTGTTTTTACGACTGATAAGGATCGCTTTTCCACCGAGACATCCTTGCTCCGCGCATCTCCGTTCCTCCGCACCGTTCCAGCCTTGTCCCGAACAACGACTCCGCCGACAGAGCGGATTACGAAATTCATTGGCTTCGTTTTGTACGGAGGACTTCGCCTCCACGTCGTCGACATCGTTTCTCCTTGGCTTCCGCGCAATTAGGGTCAACTCGACGATTTGTCGGGAGCGATTTCTTTCAGGGAGCTCGAGCACAGGAAAAAGACAGCCGTATCTCGTAAAACTTCATCTATTATTTATAATAGTAATGCATCCCAAGTTCTGTTACGCGTCATACTGCAGATAATACCTCCTTATGCGGCAATTAAATAACATGCTGCTCGATACGTAATAAATTACGTCGCTCTGGAATATTATCTTTCGATAAAAACTTCTCGCAACTTGGTTCATAAATAATATTGAATTAATTACAGGCAGAAACTGTCAAACATTTAGGATGAGGCTCCTCCTCGCTGCAGTGTATCAGAAATGAAATTAATAACCTCTTAGCAATACGAGACAAGCCCTATCACAGCGTCTCTCGTATATAGGCATTAGAAATAAATTAAATGATATTGAGTAACATAGATTAAATCGAATCGGAGATACGGGACGGGGAAGGGGGGCCCGCGAATGGCGAATCGCGCGTCGTGTGTGGCGCGCGTTTGCGCGATCGGAAATCCGTAAGCGCGGCGATGCCGCCAATAAAATATGCATGTACACTCGCGCAGCTTCGTGTAGAGGTGCCGCGCTACATCCCACGTGGCGTACCCTACACGGACGTCTCACGTGTATTAATCTGCATAAACTCATTCCTATGCAAACGAAGAGATTCGACGTTGAACTAGGATATCACGCGAAGCCTCCGCGGCTTACATCGCGGCTTAAACGAGCTCCTATACGTGCGCACGCGTGCGGACGCATGCCGTCCGCGTGCGAGCCCTGTGGTGTGAGTGCATAAATATATATATATATACATATATATATATACATATATACATATATATATATATACAGATGCATACACGAATACGTGCGTATATGTGTATGTGTGTATCGTAAACGATATACCGATCGTAAACGGAATCTCCTTCGTCGCGTCGACGGCATAATAATTGCGAAATCCCCGTTGTCCCATCCCCCTCCCCTCCCCCCCCCTCCCGCCTTCTTCCGTAGTAGACGACGCTGGCCGGCCATCCAAAAGGACGTCGACGACGAGAAAATGGCACCTGCCTGAAACGATCGCGCGATAATCTGTCCCAACCGTAGTCCGCGAGATGAAAAGAAAACAATCGATGAATAATTTTGTGGCCACCAGAGTGCTTACCGCGCGTCCGGGGAATTAATTTCGACGAAGCGGCATCGCAAGCGTTAAGTCCCTCATGAATACAATCAGGAGATAAAGCTTTTATGGCGACTCCGACGTATAAACGATACCGTTTTCCGATAATTTCTAATTTAACACTTAGTGCTTAGGGAGATTAAATGTTTACGTGGGGAGAGGGAAGGAGAGAGAGAGAGAGAGAGAGAGAGAGAGAGAGAGAGAAAGACGGAGCGTTTTCGTCGTGGCGTTTCGCTAATCAACGGTCTTATTGTATATCGTAACGCTTAATTAAATGTCGCGGCAATAATTATGTCCGTTGAGAGCGCTAGCTGGTATCATTTACTTAATCCCTTCGGTTAGCGCAGTTTCTTTCGCCAATTACGCCAGAAAAAATATATTCTCCCACCGTACGTATATTAACTGAAATAATCCTCATCATATATTAATCTCAGATATACATTTTCATGGGATAATGAAGAAGAAAGATTATTTACCTGAGACTCTGAAGTGCAAAGTGGCATAATTTAATTATATCCGTTAATGGGGAGAGATTAATTTCTGTAAAAAAAAATACTCGAACGCGACTCGTTTCCCTCATAAATATTCCATTGCAGAAAATAAACTCATTGATATAATCGTCACTGCAGATACATGCTCGGCGGCCGCAAGCATAATGTATCACAACTACTTTGGAGTCAAATAAGACCTACAGTGAGCAGCTGTGAAGGACTTTGCAAGCGAAGAGAAGCGATGCTCTTACCGGTTCTTCCTACGACAAGAAAGAGCGAGAGAGAAAGAGAGAGAAACGACTACGCGACGCGCGCCCGTAGAACAGATTTTGTGCTGTCGCGGCTATAAGCTGCGGTATGTATGTTTAATGCGGAGCACGCGAGGCCTACGACCGGGCGACTTCTTACTACCGTTCTCGCGCATTACTTATTCACCGTCGGCGCAATTACCAACGGATACTCCATCAAACCCGAGACACCTTTCTCACCGGTATTGAGAGAGAGAGAGAGAGAGAGAGAGAGAGAGAGAGAGAGAGAGCCGCGCGAGTTACACTCGTGTGCACATGTCTGACGTGTATCGGAGCTTGCGCAAAATGGGAGTAACGCATTATCGGCCGATACAGGCTCGTAAGCCAATAACGAGCTGCGTTACCGCATCACTCTCGTGCGTTCCTCGTTGCTCTCCGAGAGAGTTCGATCTATGACTCGCGAGATATATCTCTCGAAACCGTCGGATCATCGGATCGCGGATCGCGACGCCAGTTAAAAATTACCGAGACGTCTATCGAGACATCTTTACGTAAAACTGACACGCGTCGCAATTCTCTTGTGCCGTTCCTTCCTGGAAAATACATGACATGGAAGTCGCAGGAAGTTTAGCTCCGCCCTCACTTCGTACAGGAAGGAAACGGTTCCACGTGCAGCGCATAATCGACAGAAAACTGCACGAGGATTACAGGCAGATCTTACATGAAGACATGTCATTCGTGCGTCATTCTAGAATTTTGATATTCTAAACAGCTTTAAGTTAAACAAAGTTATTGAGCCAAATAAACCGACTGTCGCGAAACTCATTACACATGTCACATTTGATAATATGTGAAATCATTTTTCATGTAACAATTATATAAATAAAATAATTGTATGGTGAAACTTTTAATCGAACAGATATCTTTCTCTACAGAATAGATTTCTCTTAATAGAAATACTTTTGTGTTAACAAAAGGTATCTCTCTTATTCGCGACAGTCGCGAGTGGTCGCGAGCTTTTCTACGATTTTCAAATACATGAATTAAGTATCAGTTTCACATCTCAATGTAGCATTCAGGATGGCATTCCCGCGCGATAATTGCGCGCGTCGTCTCTCCGCCAAAAGGCGAACTCATTCTCCGGGAGTGAACGAAACGACTCGCTTTGTCGATCGCCTACCCAACTCGACGATCGTCAAGCATGACGTAATGATCGCGCTCTCTCTTTTTGTTTCAGGTTGACGAGGCAGAAATGGCACGGCGGGAGTCTCGGTGAGGAAAGGGCGAGGGTGAAGCCCTCGCAGGAAAAGGGAGCTATGGTGAAAAGCTTGGGTTTCCTCGCCAGAAGGGCACCACCTGCTGTCCACCTTTTCGTCGTTTTGCTCACGCTCGCCCCCGCTTACCACGGCGTGGACCTCTGTAAGTAGTTCCCTAAGCTCTAATCCGCAGGCCTTATAGTACCCGTCGCGTCTCGTCGTGAAACTTCGTTCGGCTATAGCTCCTTGGCTCGAAGTCGCGCGCAGGTTGTTTCGTTTATAAGTTATTAACGACGCGGAGGTTGCGCGACCCCAGAACTTACGCCGCCGCAGTCGACGAACTTTCGATCCGGGATCGGCTTTGACCGCGGTCATTAGGTATCTTGTGTATCTATCTGGAGACATTGCGTCTTATCATTCGAGTTGTGCGCGCCTATATTTAGCGTCTAGTATCCCTCCAAGGTTTTCGAGTGGGCGAAACCTGAACATCTGGATCTCAACTTTATCACCGACAAGAAATACATTGATAAAATGTAGTTAAAACGACGAATTATCGCAAAAATTTCTATAATGTAATAACAGATAGATGTATATTTTATTTGAATTTTAACTATTAATATTTTATCAAAAAAAAAATCGTCAAACAAATATCAATTTTCATATATTTTTATCAAAATATATGAAAATTGATATTTGTTTGACAACCTCAATCAGCGTTATTAAAATTTTAATTAATAATCAATCCATGTGATTCGTTGCAATATACGTGCTTTAATAAAAAAAATAATAGTATTGAAAAAAAATGAATGAGAATTATATAAAGAAAAAAATTCCATTTTTAAAATAGTGCGGGGTACGTTGTCTTATCGTATTAATAATAAGTAATCGCTCCGTTCCGAAGCCCTGTGTTCGCGAGAAGCAGCTTAATAGAAATAGATTTCCGGACATAGGAGAGAAAAATTGCATCGCGTAGCCGCGATAATGGAAAGCTTAATAATTGCGCCCCTTACGGAGAACCCTTCGAAACAGTATCCTCAGCGATTTCCTCCCTTTCCCCATAATCTATCTTAGCGCCAATAGCCGGAAAGTAATCGATGGTGTTTTTCTCGAGTGGAGTTCCGTTAACGACGAACGACTTTTACCGGACCATTCTCCAAGGGTGGAATCATGCGAGGCGTCTTGCACGCCGTCAGGCGTCTCGAGGATTAACGGAGGGAGATCGGAGTGTGTCTCGCGTCTCGAAAGAATCGCGAGGAGTGTCGCGTTTATTCACCCCTTATTCACGATCGATTTGCGATCGAGTGTGATATCTCACAGTGACTCGTTAGATTGGCCTCGGCGCCGACAAAGGAAACGCGGATTCTGCCGGTCGAACTTTATCGAGGGCGGGCGCAGTCGTGAGAATTCCGGCGAGGGTGCACGATACGCGCGATATATATCGGCTGGACCTTCATTAATAATAATAGCGATTCGCTCACCATGTTGGCCAGCCGAGGATCTCGATCGGCATTCCCTCCCTTTTGTTGGCACGACTTTCCTATACCATTGATTCAAATCGCCCTCTCGCACTGCTGCCCCCGCTGAATATTCGTGGACATACATTAGCGACGGGATCGCGATGTATCGCGGGCTGACCTTCATTAATAATAATACCGAGTAGTCTGCACTGGAGTTCGGACTGCCGCGACGATCTCTCGAACATCGTTCTCTTCGCGTTCTCGCGCTTGGTCCGCGAGACGTGACTTTCTCTGTTATCGATGCCGGCCCCGTACTCCGCGGAATCCGAAGACATATATTAGCGGCGGACATATCGCGAGAGCCTTCATTAATAACAACGACCAGTTCGCGCGCGCGCGAGCGCCGATCGCCGTTTCCTCCCTTTGTCGACTCGACTCTCTTGCCGTTGATTCTAATCGGCCGGCGCGCCGGCACAGTCCGAGGAAGTCGTACACATACATACATTAGTGCACCGGAATCGCGATATGACGAGGAGAGAGCCCTGTTAGTAATAACGGTGATTAATCCCATTGGCCATTTCGCCGATTCCCGATGCGACGGTCACACCACGTTTGCAGTGGGCGTGCAATTTTCTCTCGGCCGATTACGATCGAAATCGCGCGGCGTATACATTAGCAACGCGTCGTACCCCGACGGATATTCCTCTGATATCGTTTCCGACCATCTCCCCCCCCCCCCCCGTGGATTGCAAATGACAAAGTCCGACAAAGTTGTTCCAGCTATAGAAACTCACGGGACCCGACCGGTCCGATTGTACATCATAGAAATGCGTGTCGTGCAAATTGCGAGCATTACATTCTTAAGCCGCGTCGGCGAATCCAGAGATTCCATTTCGGCAATAAAATACGTTGGATTAAAACGTAAGACCAAAATACACATTTCACAACGGCCGACGCTGGCTGGCTGGCTGGCCGGGCGCGGAATTACGAGGCGAGGTGCGAGTATAGGGTATAGGTATCGTCGGAAGAACACTGCAAACTTTCGCCGGTATTAATGGCCACCTACATGCCCGGTTCTGTTCGTTGGCTTAGCACGGATTCCTTCCGTTACACTCCCCGGTACGAAGCTGCATCCTCGCCCCTCGTCCCGACGGCCCCTCGGCGCCCCCAGCGACTCGCGCTGCCTCTGCACTCGATATCCGGGCATTAGGCATTATCGTTGCCAGCTACCGTGCACCGCTACGTTGTCCGACCCCTGCTCGGGCTACTTCAAATTTTAGCAATTTCCGTATCGCGTAATGGGTATCGTTACTTGGACGTGTAAACCGTAATCGATGCCGTGTTGTATCATGCATATACGAGACTCCGCGCTGCGCTATACGATCGCGCTATATAGGCGGACGCTCGAATTGTCGTATCCGGGATTAGTTACGCTACGATATGTGCGCTCCTTTGTCGAATTACAAGGATCCGACGTGTATCCTACATGCGTCTATGAATTTACTACAGCTTTGACTTTGTAATACGCGATGAAGCATCCAGTTCGCTCGAGTGAACGACCCCGATACGCTCGCTCGCGACCGCGGATAATCGGCGGCTCTGTCTTGCGATTTCTCCGAGACAAACGGAACGATAACGGCGTGGGCAGTTAACTGCGTCTTAAAAACAAGAAACATCGCGGGTCCTTAACTGCAGTCGTTCCCAATGACACCGCCGTGACGGCCGGACGGCTGCACGAATGACGTATACGTGCATCATACTTTGTTCCAAACTTTATTGCACGAGCGGACCGACCGCGGTAACGCCTCTCGAAAATACGTGCGCCCGAGAGGCCGGAGTAATGTATGCAAAGTAGACGGTATCGTTTCTTCGATGGCCCTTAACCCTGTCATTGGTGCTCGTGGGGACGGACACGCGGGGGCTGGCCGATCTGCGCGCACGGGAGAGAGGATTCCTCTCAGATATTAAATCTCCGCGGAAGATAAAGCGTTTTATGATCCTCATTAGCGTGCAGTCACGACGACGAGAGCCTGTAAAGCTCGAACGACGCGCCCGCGCGAACACGCCTGAAAACGCCACGAATTTATTACGACCGCGGGTGTAAAAATCGTACGCGTAACGATTGTCGCCGATTCGCGCTCCGTTTCTCAGCTCTCACTCTCTATTTCTCCTCGAGGATGCAATACACGATCGACATTATACACAGCGATGCAATAAATACATTCCGCTCGAGCTATCTCACACACGCGCGCGCGCGCGCGCGCGAAAGATATATCTCGTTCCAGGCATTGACGCGACGGTGCAGACGGCAGCGGTCCTCGTAAGGCAGCCGTGTATTCACCTATGAAACAATTAGATCGGTCCAGAAGATACGGGAACATTGAGGCGCCCCCCCCCCCTCCTTTCTGTCCCTCCGCTCACGCAGGTACTCCGCCCGTCCTCGAACCGTAACTTCCACCCGCACGACAGGCAGCCCGTACACCGAGAGCGTAAACCTCGGCTATCGCGCGGATCCATCTCGGTTAGCTGGCTATTTAGCCGTTTATGATCCGGCCGTGATGCGCGCCGATGCGCCTGCTGCAGGAGAGGCGCATATATAATATCGAGGCTCGCTTTAACCTCGGCGACGCCACGTTTCGTTTGTTGCAGCCCAATGCATCGCGCCGCTCGGCATGGAGTCCGGGACGATCCCGGACGTGGATATCAACGCCAGTTCCAGCTTCGACACCGGAAACGTCGGACCCCACCTGGCACGGTAAGCGACAGTTTTTCATTCGGATAGTCTGCCGAACTGCCATCGATCACTCGGTATCTACCGGCGCCTTCTGTTACGCTCGATGCATGCGCGACCGGGCGGCGGCTGCAGCACAACGCCGCCGATATCGCGGGACGCGCGCAAAAATTGTGATCCCGACCGTGTCTTTCGTTAACGTAAACCGGACTTCAAGCGGAATATTCATAAAGACGATAGAAAGATTAGAAAGTCACTTTCGTCGCGTCATTTTTATTGCTACGATGTATATAAACGAGTTCGAGCGCCACGCTCTACTTTTAGGGATTTTCTAAAAGAAAAACAAGACCTCTCTGTGTCGACGAGGTATAAATGTATCGCCTCGTGTTAATTGTGACGCCTTTATGCGCGCGCGCACACATGAATACTAAAGGCTCGCCGGGAACGCGCCCGGTTGCTCGTTAATACGTAAAATCCAGAATATCGGGTTTGTAAGTCTATGTTTGAAAGACATTATTACGCGCGAACAAAGAGAGCAACGCGGTCGCGAATGTAATTATTTCTAATCTAACGGGGCGTAGCTTTAGCCCCGCGTTTATGCGCGAAGACCGGATAACGGAGATTAGTCGACGTCTCTTATCGTCGCGCGTGAAACGAAAAAATTCCGCGCCGCGGCGACGGGTGGGCGCGCGAGACACGGCTTATGAGGCTCTAATTATAAATTAACGCCTATCCCCGCGAGAATAAATTCACGGTGCAACAACGTATAATTAAGTAATCCGCGTACCTTTTCGATAGCTATCGTTTCTCGTTTGGCACTTGCTCTCGCGCCGAAATGAATATTTATAGGGCTGTTAAATTGATCGTTCTCCCTGAGCGCCAGTTTATTCCTCGGTTTAAAAACGAATTTATTTTTAATTGCGGCTGACGAAAATTATTCAACATGAATTTACGGCCGATCGGGGATTTACATACTGCCGTCCGTGCGTTCTGTTCTGCGTTAATAATTTCTACGTCATTATTCGATGCGTCCCTTGACCGTGCTGTTTGCGCTCGTAATTATTTACGGCAACGACAACGGTTACACCAGAAGCCGCCGAAAACTTAAAAACCTCCGTATTGCATATTCCAACAAGTCAATATGCTCCAGTATGTGTTTAATTACGAATATACGCGTTTAACGTAAAACTTTTTGCCTATAGTTAATAAACGATGAAGCACGACGGTAGAATTAATTCCATTCCAAATTAATTTCCACCTGCATCGCCCTCCAACATTTTGCCCGCCCTTGTTTCGCCACATTCGTACATATACCCCTCCTCCTCTGCCACGCAAACATTTGCAAAATGACTACGGCGCAAAACAGAAACGCCTTCAGCGGACATGCCTCGCAGGAGCCTCCCGTTCTCTAATGCAATTATTACAAAAGGACCTTTGACGTATCATATACCTGAACTAAAAAGAATATTACACCTGGCCAGTGGTAAAAGGGTTGGCCGTGTAACGCCTCTGGTAGCCGCTGGTGCAACGCATGAATACGAGATGCAACTGGCAGAGTACGTGCGCGCCAACTACCTCCTCACCCTCTCGACCTCGCTCTCTACCTTTCTCTCTATTTCTCTCTCTCTTTCTCTCTCTCTCTCTCCCTCCCTTTCTCCGCTTCTCGTTGGCGGCGCGGCACCGCTCTTCTCACTCTCGCGCTCGCGCGTTTAGATATTAATGCGTGGGGCCCGGTATTCGCTGGCGGTTTGCAGTGCAGCGGCCGGTTTATACGAATATTCCATCCCACGGGACGTATCCCAGCCCAGCAGACCGCGGTTGTAGAACCGAACGGGTGCGCGCGGCACCAGGCCGGGGTATACACGGAGCGTTGGTCGACGGCCCCGCGGGCTCTCCGATATTAATACATTCCATTACCGCAGACAATGACCGGCTGAATGGGCCTCCGAGTCTTGATGAGCTCCGCTGTGCCCCCGCAGCAGCAGCGCGCGCGCGCGCGCGCGCGCCCGGGATCCTCCTCTAGCCGCGTGCACGTCACCATCTAATTTAATACAGGCCGGCCTCGGGCGCGCGCGAGGTGCCGGCGGAGTGCGCTTACAACAGCGGCGCGCTCACCTCCTTTGTGCCGCTCGGGGGGAGGGGGGGGGGACAAAAAAAGGAGGGAATTGCCCCGGCCATTTTCTTCGAAACTCTGCGAGATGATAGGCCGACGAACGATACGAATTACGCCGCGCGGTTACGGCGTATTTTTCTTTCTCGCTCACCGCCGGCGCGGCGTCGAGGGTGCCGCCGTTCGGAAAAAAGAAAGGAAGAGAAAGGGGAAAAAATAACGCTAGGTAACCCACGGCGCGCTTTCCCGGATTCTCGTTATACTGAAAACGTCGCGAATTAAAACAACGCGCCCGGGGATGCGTTGGTTACAGGAGAAAAATCACCCGGAATATATGAAAACAACCGGAAATATAAAATACATAAATGGCTCGTAGTCTGAACGTTACGTTAAAGATTGACGTTGATCTCTGTGCTATGGAAATGTATCAGAGGACAGGAGGCTCTTTTAAGCGCAACTAAAGAATTTCTTTTTCAAGCTATCGCAGGCAAAAGTATCTGGCGTATAGGAGAGTTCTGGCATATGTGGGCATACAGGAGAGAAATGATTCGTTTTTCTCATATATATACACACACATTATATATATATATATATATATATATATATATATATATATATAGGTATATATAGCAAAAGTGATTTTGCCGATTTCAATCAGGATCGAAAATTCCCGAGTTACACAACACGCCGCGTGAGCCGCGCGATAAATCATCCGTGAATAGAAAAATAAACAGTTCCCGCCGGTGCGTATCGTGAGAGCTAATGGAGCGCGTTTTTTCCAATTATCGAGTGAAAAATTTTTGACGTACAATCGCCGCGAAAAAAAAAGTCCGGCGGGCTGTATTTCGTACCGCATGCTCCTTTCAGGAATCGTTGCAGCTGCAAGTTCTTTCGCACGTTTCCGCCGTTCCTTTTCTTCGTGTTTCCGTTCAACGGCATTTCTAGAATGGATGCAATTAAGACGCCAGTAGGAACATAGGAGGCGAGATACCGCTCGGAGAAATTGGACGGGGCTGAGAAATCACGAGACGATTTTCGCCGCGTAATTTTGTTCGAAACGAAAATAGCGCGGCGTTCCAATTTATTTCTGCCGGACGAACTGTGATTACGTGCTAATTACGCCGATGCATACTATTAAGCTCGCGAGTTTATTTTCAAACGCGAAATATTTAGTTTGTTATTGTTTACGTGACGTTGTGAATGTACATCGTTAATGCTACCATAGCTTTGAAACGATAAGCAATGATTATTTCCGCACACGTACTTCCACGCACACGTACGCGAATTGCCTTTCGAACGGCTGGAAATATGATACGAACCATTTTCCTAAATAGAGGAAACTGGCAGGAAACTGCATGATACAAGATATTTACGTCGGAAAGACCGTGCAAGCGTTGAATTAGCGAATTTTTACAAGCTCGTAATAGCTCTTACTTAGAGCCATTACTTGATACACTATAATTTAGACAGGCGCAGATAAGATGGCGGTTAAGAGAGACAGACGCGCGCCGATTATAGTCGCGACCGATTACGCTTACGCGCCAAAGTGGACCTTGTCTTCGATCTTACTCCATCTCCAACATCGAGTCAAGGCATTAAAGAATGATTGGAACAGAGACGCCTCGAGCATCACGGGCGAGGAGCTCTCCGAAAATAGCTTTTGATCTGTATTTGATGTTTCACAAACGACGAATCAGCAACATAATTTCTGATATTTCCCTTCCGAGATATGAAAACGGTGCGCTCAAAAAAAGCTTTAATTCAAAAAGATAATAGGTATCATTACGAAATAAATATGTGAGACATTATTAATTAATAATTATTATTGTAAAAATAAAAATATTTACACGGAAAGGACAATTTTGCTGAATCCAGACCTGAAAATAATTTTTGTTCAATAATGAAAATAATTTTGTGCGATAGTCAAAGTGATTGCTAGAATATCAAAATGTTTTATAACAATGCTTATCAATCTTAACATTCCAACAAAATTATTTTGATGATTCAGCAAAAAATTATTTTCAGATCCGTTTTTAGCAAAATTTTTAGATCTTTCAACAAAATCGTTGTTTCCGTGTATTCTTTTAAAGCGCTATTTAAGTTAGCGTTCAAAAAGCATGCAAATTTTACAACGTCCTCAATTCGAATACAAAATTAACCAGGATATTCTTCTATTTTCGAGGAGAAAATAGACACGCGATTTCAAATACCGATCTTAGCGCCCGATTTAGTTCTGTGATATTCGCGTTATATAGATGCATCTCGCAGTCCTTGGAGATAGCCAACGACAGCGAATGCCAGTAAAGATGCGATTGGTAAATAGTCGGGACTGTCTTTTCCCGATTTCATGACGGAGAAACGCAACAATTTTTGAACAGAGATACTCTCTCCTGACTGCAGTCTATCGCGATAACATTTATTGCCCGAGAGGCACGGCTCGCACATCTTACACCTGCGAAGATATTCTAGTCCTGCTATAAGGTTTATTGTCACGCAGTGTCTGGCATAAAAATGTAAATCTACCTATATATATTTTACATTAACATAACTAACCGTACTCAGTGCTTCGCTAATATTTCGTCCGCGGAGAACTAGTTTGAGAACTTCATCGCTATTTATTTAATTCGCAAAATCGGAATTTATCTTATTATTAAAGATCTTATTATAAAAGAAGAATTTTTAAGGCGAGCTTTAACGAGCGGAAATTGAGAAGATGTGATTAAGGGATGCAAAGCAGTATACGATTGACGAATAATTCCGTTCAATGAATTCGTCCAGTTATCGAACTGATATTCCTCTCCAATCTAAATACCTATATAATGGCATGGATAATATCGGCCGACGCGGCGTTTGATATATGTATAATAATTAAAAATATTTTAATTTATAATTTAATTAACTAGTGCATAACACAACGGATTCCTTTATGCTATAGTAGCGTAGATCCGAGATCGCTGAATTAGATGGAAAAATAACTTCTCTCTCTTCTCCGCGACGATCATTCAATTCGTAACGATAACGCACGATAAAAATTCCGCCGCGTGACAGATTCAATTTTCCCGTGACCGACAACGTCATCGTCGAAACGGTAATAACGGCGACTTTTTTTCTCACTGCGAAATTAAATTCTGACCGCGGCTGACGGGACGCGGTGCTTTTGTCGTACGAAATCGCACGCGAATCTTTTTCCATCGATCGTCATGCTCCGCCACTCGCCGACGCGGCGACGCGGCGTGGCGGTGAGATGTCCGTCAATCTTCCCGATCGATGGTTTGCATAATGCGAGCGCGTTAACGCGCGCAGATAGCGAGCAGTCCCGCTGTCACGTGCCCGTTAATACCCGGCGAATGCAGAATCGGCGGGGCGGTTGACGCGATGGAAAATTTAAGTTCGCCACGCTGTCCTCCTCTCGGCCTCGCTCGATTTAATGCCATCCGTCCGTGTCAGTCGTGCGGAGCGGACGACATGGAGTTTTCGGTGATTCGGCGTCGTGTTCCACCGCCGAGAAAACGATTATACCGGATCGTCTTTTTGGAGTACGCGCGCAGGGACCACACACCTCGATCCTTCCTCCGCCCCGCGACACTCACGGAAAGTCATTATAAATAGAACCCGCGAGCCGGTTTTGAATACCATCGCGAATTTTTGACGGTATAAAAGAGACAACGAGTGGAGCGCACGGGATATTGTCTTCGCAGAAATAAACTCGCGTTTGCATGCATTTACATTTAATTTAGATAGCGAAATTTTGTAATTTAAATGAGATTTCTATATGTATATATAAAAAAATAATCTTTCAAAAGGTTAAAGTATCTATTTTGAAATTCTTGGAATATATTTTTTTTCATGATTTACATTCGTTTAATGCATCTCGAGATTTTGCAATAGAATTATTTAAATATATATAAATATATAAAATAGCAGTTTGTAACAGTGTGTGTTTGTAATTTAAATACTTCTACATACTGTAGACTCATTGCTTATTTTCTCAATACGTATTTTTATCGAACAAGAGAAACTACATTACATTCAACATTGATTGAACATATTTGTTTTAATTCATTGTCCATTTCTGTCGATTTTACGTTGTTCGATTTCACTTCGATCGGATTCTTATCGTTAATATGTCTCAAATGCGGAAATTAAAACTCAGCAGCAACGTTTTAAATAAATAGCATTGATCAACATTTGTTACAAATTTATAAAAAAATTTCCGCCTAAATAAAAAATATTCGTTTACATATTGAATATCCATATTATAAATCTCACAATATATATGTTATATCTTTTCCCGAAATAATTGATATATTGTGAGTATGATTGAACGACTCAGTCCATTCTACCATAAAAAATTTTATGAAATTTCATTTGATTGATTTGTTTGCAAACAAGGGATCATCTTTTAAGGTTTATCATGATGAAAAAATTTACAGATTGAGATACACTGACATCGGTGTAGTGATCTGATTACGTTTTTCTCATAACGATACAGAAAATTATAATACATCGTATGATACGGAATCGTGGAAACCGCGCCTTGTCATTGCTCCACCTTCGGCTAATCATCCCGAACGAGCCGGTTGTTAACGATAAAGAGGCGCCTCCACCACGCAGGTTGTAAATCTCGCGAAAGCAGCCATTATAGCAGCCCGCGATCAGCCGCACTGCCGTTGAGAACGCAGCCGTGTTATCGTACTCGGTTAATGACGAACGCGGAGGCATGATTATTAGCACCTCGTGGATCAGTCGCGGACGTAATTTCTCGATGACACGTACTCGTCGTAAATAGCACTATTTATGTTCCTCATTATCGAGAAAGATTATTATAATCAGTCCCGCGCCGTAATAATGGCAGTTTATTGTGCCATTTCGTTGTAAGCGGTATCTTATTTTATCCGCGCAGTACGCGTCTCGCATAACCGACTGGCATCCCCCATCGTTGGCGCAATTGTCGCGAGATATTGCACCCTTCCTCCGAGCTCTTTTTCGCTAACGCTGAGATATTGGTATTCCGAGAGCGTTCCTAGCTCGCGCTCGGAACGCGCTGCGAAAACGTTTCACGCGGCGATTCCTAATCTGCAATTTGAGAAGAATACTACACCCGCCCGTATATAACTGTACGTATCCTCGGCGTAACGCCGAAAAGGAGCACCACTCTTAGTCGAGCATTTAAACGGTCCACGCAATTAGGGAAGGCGCTTCGCGCTTCATGTTTTATTCATGTCGGCCCCGGCGCGGAACTCTCTCCTCTCCTTGCCTTGCTTTCGACCCCTCGAAGATTAAAACCGAAGCACGAGGCGGGCACAGCTTGAACGTATAAATGGCCGCGTATATTCCCGTCCGACCCGTATTACCTGCGCGGGATGATACGTGGTCACTCCGAATATACATATATCTCCGATTTCCCCGCCTATGTAAATTCGTCGGTTATCGAGCCGGACTTTGGAAATCTCGATAAGCTTCCGGATTTTCGATGATCTCGGCGAGTCGAAAAGCCCATTTCTGTTTACACCTGGCGATTATTCATCATTTCTCTCCGGTACCTCCTTGTCCCAACATTTACATCCTTACCCCTGACAAATAACATCTATTTTAACTTGAGCCACGTAATAACTAATGATATAATATAGTAGATAATATTTTCGTTATATTCGGATAAAAGGTAGATACTCTACAAACATCTCGAATTGTTACGAATGCGCGTTTTTCTTCAAAACAAGGAATTCGAGATATACACATATTTTTTTTTTTTTTATTATACTAATTCTAGATCTCTTCCAAGCTTCATTAAAATGCAATTCGGATTCACATTGCGCGCGCGCAGCTTGCATGGCGTCAGCGAAATAATATTCGAGAGAGAGCACGAAATCCCCCCGATTTCTCGCGCACGTAAACGCGATAATATCGGAATTCGGAGTGAGGACTTCGATGGTCGACCGCGCGTCGGTTGATCTTCTGATAGCGCGAGATCGATGAACGGTGCTTGGCGAGGAACTAACTCGATACTTTCACATTTAATTAGATCGTTACTTTTATGAGCGGACGGGGCTGAGACGAAGGCATACGCGACTGCTCGAAATTCGATTTCTGAGAATAAAATTCCTCGGTATAGTTGTATACGGGTTTTCATGTCAATTATTTAATAGTTTTATCAAATTCTTCGTGAAATTTTTATGATTTTGTTTTCGAATTTTTAACGAAGATACATTTGCATAAAATAGCAAAAAATATTTCCGTGTGAAACATGAAATAAAAATTTATATGTATGTTTAAACGTATCTAATATTTCTTTTAAAGGTAAACAGTAACCAGCGCAAAAGTTAATTCGATACTCGACTGTCGATGCTTATAGATTGAAATCGGAGAACCTCGGTGGCGCCTGGTGCCCTAAGAACCAAATCACCCAGGAAGCTCGGGAGTGGCTGGAGATCGACCTTCATACTATCCACTTGATCACGGCCACCGCTACCCAGGGCCGTTTCGGAAACGGCGTGGGTGTTGAATTCGCAGAGGCGTATCTGCTGGAGTACTGGAGGCCGCGACTGGGCAAATGGGTTCGGTATAGAGACATCAAAGGGAAGGAGGTGAGCGCCTTAACTTAATTAAAGATTCTCTATCGTGGCGCTAGATTACGGACACTGGTATAGAAGCGCTGCCGCGAAGTTGTTCGACATTTTCCGACCAAGTTCCTAAATCGGACTGATTGGATTCTCCATTACCTACCTATTACCCTAATGGTTCAATCTGTATCAAAAATAAACTATTGTAAACTTAAATAATAAGACTATGCAAAAGAAGAAAAGTAAAAAGATTATCAACAATTATTTTGTCATATAAAGTGTGTTTTGTGTGCACATATTGCAATTTTTCAATTTTATTTCTCAAACTAAATCAAAGTAACGAGTTGGTCGTATATGTCTTTTGCATAGACTCCGCAATTCGTAAACACTTTGCAATATATATAGAGCAGATAATTATGGAAAAATGGAGACTCCCCTCATTCAATTTAAAGATCATTTTTTTCTTTTTTTACTTCTCTTATTTTTATGATCGAATATCAAAGCAGCGTAACATGGTACGAAAAACTAGACGGGTCTTTAGAACTGACAGACCGTCGGATCGACGCACGCGCGCGACCACTTCGGCAAAAACATTCACCGCTATCGTGATTTATGACGTGAGTCGGCCGACGCCGCGCCGATTCGCGCATCTATATACCGGCGCCAGTTGATGCCTGCAGCTGCTGCGGTTGCAGCGGAAAACGATCGAAATAGGCTCGATCTCATTGACCCAAAATAATCGTGCCATCGTTCCTCTGACTGAGCTGTTAAGATCGTTATTCCGGAGTTAGACAGAATGCAGTCCGTTCTATTTGAAGTGCAGTTAAAGCAGCGCCGTATATATGCCGGCGCGGGCCGGATTCGACGAGCGCCGCGCGAGTTCAAAGTGTTCGACGATCAAGAATCGATTGCGAGGCACGGGATTATCCTTGCTCGAAACGTAAGCCGCTTATCGCGAATCCGTAAGCTAATTTCGTGCCGTCGGTGCGCCACTTTGTCGGGCCCGTCCTACCAGCAAGCATGCCTCGAGTCTTCCGCTCGTCTGCTCGCGGGCGAATCTGCTGCGAGTCTCTCGACTAACGGGCGAAGCCCACGTTGAAGTATTAGCGGGAGCAGCTGCGGTGAGCGGAACGAGTTCGTGATGGACGCCGTAAAGTTAGGATACCGGCATTACCGTGTACTATGCATTAGCGGCAGTATATTCCGTTCATATCCGTAGCGACGAACCGCGATCGATGCGCCGCTACCATGTTTAGGGCATTTTCCAGATTGGACCTCTCGCATAAATATAAGGATCACTTTCAAAGTTTAACTACAGTTTCGCGACCTAACAATCACTTTGATACAACAGATAAAACGATTTGTTTCATCGACGTATTTCTTTCCGGAATTGCGCCGGAACTTTTTCTTGTCGAGTAGATAAACGTTTTTGAACTTCGGAAACTTTCGTTTTTGAAATCTTCGGAAAAATCCAAAGTATGGGTAGCATTTTGAAGCCGGCACCCTATATATATATATATATATATATATATATATATATTCGTCCGCAAACGATCAGCCAAGATCATTCGGAGTAGACTCTGTCCACATGATGGCGACTGCAAACATCAAATGTGCTCGATACCGTTTACCTTTGAGGGAGCCGCAGTACGAGTATCGCCGACGGCGACGGGACACGTTCCCGGTGAATTCGACGTCGTCTACCGTCGTCAATGTTTATGGACCACGTCGCCGTCGCTATTACGACACTTTAAGCCTCGTCGGCGCGTCCCCTACGGGCACGATTCTGTAGCGCGATGCGATCGCGTACCCCGTTCATTAATGCGGCGACGATCCCCAGTCTCGCTTTACGACGCTAAGAAGAGGCGATACACGTCCTGAAAGGCGAGACGAAAAAGCTCGCCTAACCGCTAGGCAAATTGGCCACCCGATCGGCCGTCCGTATACGTTCCTCGCTCGTCCGGTTACGATCTTATTAATATTGATGGACCATTCGCGCCGGCGCTAATGCGCTGAGGGACCGCGCGACTTTGCCGTTTCCCTCCTCCAGCGAGAAGACACCTCGCGCGTCGCACGATTACCTTCATGATTATTCAATACTTAATGATTAACCCGCTCGGTTTTCTGCCTCGGAGGCTGCGACTCTCTTGGAACTACAGTGTACACATTCGGTGAACAATCGAAAGTTCATGATTATTCAATTTAGCATTTAGATTACACAACAAATTTGAAATGTAGTAGTTTGCATAATGGAACGTCAAAATCAGATTGAGATCTATATATATAGAAAATTTGAGTTTAAATCCAATATGTAATGCATTTAATTACACCGAACTCTAAGCTGCTCCAAAATAAATCTAAAATTCACTAAAATCCAATAAGTGTGGTGTCAAAAGAGATTAATATATATATTTTCGTCTCATTTCATTCCTTTTACTCCAATTAACGAAAGTGCTTTTGATATATCTTTCAGTAATCTTTCTGCCAAACAATTTAATGCGCACTCCATCTTAATTCGATTATTTCGAAAATATGTCAAGGAGAGAAAAACGATCGTGAAACGTTATTAACTTAAACGTATGATTAATGGCGATGTAATTGGACAGGTGCTAACGTGACGTGAATCTAAAATTCCGCGCCGAGACATAGTTCCTCGAGTATGTGACATATCCTCGGCTCATCACTATTCATGGCCTTATTATCAACTCGGCGTACTTAGCTCTTTTGCGACGCGCGGCAGACGCGAGGAGTTGCTCGTGCGTAAAATTTCCGCGGCGCAATTACCAGTCGGCGGAAAAACGGCAGTGATGCTGATGGGAGCATTTCAGTATCCCTATCGATTTGCGCCCCCCCCCCCCCGAGAGCAGTTATCCGTTATCGATCGAACGTGTCTCTACATCTGGCATCCGATTACTATCTTGTTAATATTGATAGCCAGCCTGCACCGGCGCTAATGCGCCAGAGGATTGCATCTTCGTCGCACATGCCGAAGACGCTGTCTATCGTCATCGGCGCTCAACCGTGTAATTTCATGCAAACGCTGTGTAGCCCCTTCGATCCCATGATTATTCACCGCTTTATCACTAAACATGATCCGGTTACTAACCTTCATTCATTTTTCCTTATTATGGACGAAATCCATTAGCGGTTGAGATCTAATTTGGAACTTACCGCTGTATCTGAAAGAAAAAAAACAGGAGAATGTTAACCCGTTAAAAAATTGCTATCGAACAGATCTAAATATATATCTTTATATACACATTAACAAGTTTTCTTGGAAGTCAATTATTGCAATATGTATACACATATGGAAAGAACGATTTTGTTGAAAGATCTAAAAATTTTGCTGAAAACAGATCTGAAAATAATTTTTTGTTGAATCATCAAAATAATTTGTTGGAATGTTAAAACTGATAAGTATTGCTATAAAACGTTTTAATATTCTAGCAATCATTTTGACTTGCGCACAAAATTATTTTGATTATTGAACAAAAATTATCTTCAGATCTGGATTCAGCAAAATTGTTCTTTCCGTGTACAGTTAAAGTTCACGTTGACGCAACTTTGACATTTCAAACTATATTATTTGCTTTAAACTTAGTTGCGCATAACAAAGCAAACGAATACTTATTACAAATTTTCCTAAATCAAGGAAATATCTTTTCTCTGAGGATAAACACGAGATAGTTGTATAGAGAAATCCGATTAATTATTGTAGGAAATGAGATTAACTCGGTAGACGCTCGTAGAAGGAAGCGAAATTTTTGCTTCCGCAGCAAATATACCCGAGACAGCAAATATTCCCTTTCCCGCGTCACGCGCTGCGGGAAGTTTTTCCAGGGTTTTGCGGAGATATCCGGACGAGAGAGAGAGAGAGAGAGAGAGAGAGAGAGAGAGAGAGAGAAAGATAGATAGAAAAAGCGTTCTACGAAGAAGCGTTCTCGTGCGCTGCGTCGGGGCGATAAGAAACCACGAGGTCTTTAACAATTTCGAGGACAAGAGAGGAACGTTAACGTATTCTGACGTGTGCATTTGTGCGCGTGCAAGATGCATACGTCGTCGCATAACGCACACGCGCCCAGCGTAAAATGACGCGAATAGTACCACGTAATGCTAATAATAATTGTCACGCAGAAAGAGAGGCGGCGAAGGGGGGCGAAAGACGCGGAGGCACTCCAGCTTCAAAAGGCCGCCAGAGGTAATTAAAGCTTGAGGCGCGACCTTCCTCTCGCTCTTTCTCTCTATCTTTCTCTCGCCTCCGCTTTTCACCCTCGCTCGCGCCCTCACGAAGAAAGAGAAAACACCTTCCAGTTCCTTCCCACCGGGCTTCAACGCTCGTCTCAATAATAAATACCCCACGTCAAAAACCGACCCCACTTCTCATTAGTCTACGCGCCACGGCGTGCTTCCATCGTTCCGTGCTCCATCGACGGCCGGGAGATTAAATAGATTTTCTTGGAATCTCTCCGGCGCAGTTAAATTCGCCCAAACGCAGCTTGCGCAGTCCGTAACCCGCAGGAAATGGTACGTCCTGCGTAGAGAAGTTTTCGCGAAATGCGATATTTTTTTTCTCATTCCGTAATTCCGGTTTCAAATACAACGTTCTTGTTGTGTATCATCAAAATATCGCAATTAATATAATTCAACACTATATTCGCGAACAAAAATTTGGAAGAAAATAATTATAAATAAATGCATGATGAAGATTTTATAGCACGTTCGAGTGAAAAAAGCTTCCGATCCAGCAAATCGAGAAACAAAGATAAGACACGCACCATAAAAATATTATTTATTGAAAGTATACACAGTTTTTTTTTTATGAATTATCTTCCTTTTATTTTACACGAGAATTTTTTTCGGACAACGCCTTCCGGACAACGCTTTATCTTAATTTCCCGACAACATCCGTAATTAATTTTCCAAACTTACATTATCCCGAGCATACTGCCGCTAAACTTTCTCTTAAAAGCATTAATTACTCTTTTAGTGCTAACTTTTCATGTTTAGCGCACATTTTTGTGTTTCACGTGCGACATCGACATATCTTTAATCGACGTATCCCCTCGTTGAACTGCGAAAATCATTAGCAAACATTATCCAAAAACAATTTGTGAATTTTGATTGGAAATAGTTGCAGTGTATCTTTCACATTTTTGAAAATGCTCAGTTTCAAACATCAACCGTTTGAACAAAGATAACGATAATATTTATACTGTTTATGTATTATATTTTTATTGCTAAGACAGTATGAATAGAATAGAAAATAATTCCCGATCGCGCAATAAAATACAGACGTAATTTTCTAAAAGACAACGTCGGAGGAAGAATAAAAGCGGAAGATCCTGTCCATTGCACAAAGAGGACAACGTATGGATATCTTCTGCTCCCTGCAGACCACACGTTGCGTCGTCGGACATACGCCGGAAGAACATCCACAAATTGACCGAGCTTATATTGTTAAAAATGTTCACGTTCGCAACTATTGTATCTTGTTTTCGTGTCCCCGGTCAAAAATAAAAGGCAAGCTTAGACTGCTTGTCGATTATCGAACGACCTGCGAATTGTTTGAAAAACTGCTCGAAAATAATCGACAAGCAGCTCAATCACGTTGGTAAACATTTTAATAACGTGTTTACCAAGTGATTTTTACCAATGATGTTTACAGGTGCGTGTGCGCGCCACATTTAAAATACAAATAGACGCGCGAATAAGAGTGCTCGGAGCGAGTTGAAACTGTCCTACTTATTTTTTTCCGCCGTCTCCATAGTTTTTAATGAGCGTTTCGCGCCTCCGTTCTCTTTCGAATTTTTTTTTTTATCTTTTAACTCGTTATCTTGTTTAGTGCATCGTAAGCAGTTAAGAAGAGACGTACTACTTTTTTAATAGGCGTCAAAAGTTAAAAAGAACATTCGAGATGTCGGAATAATGTGACGAATCATTTTGGCGTGGACGTAAAAAAAAAATATGTGTTCGCGAAACCAACTGAAAATGTCGGCGTATATTATGTCTGTATTATCTCTGGCGATTGTAATGAAAATATAAAAATAGGATATCACGGGGACAACGTAATATGAATGACAAGTATCGGATTTGTAATTTCTCTCTTTCGTGTAAAAATGATAAAAATCTTCGAAACAACGCTCGTAAAAAGTATGCTTAATCAGAATAGCCCCATTTAACATTCAAAGAAGCGACATATCGGTATATGCCATCAGTTTTGAAACGACTCTTAATCACGGTCCCCGGTAGAGTACAACGACCCGCGGCAACTGACATGTCACCCCCTTTTTCCACCAGATTTTAACGCGGAGTGTTCTATGCGTTACATTTTAAAACGACACTTAATCACGGAAGTTCATGCAGTAACGCGACTATCAGTGACACGAATAACGCTTTTCTAGTTGGCTATCGATGAAGTGGATAATATCGATTCCCGCAACATTGTACAAAGAATTTCATTCAATTTGATGTAATACTCAAATGCCAAAATTCTCCATTAATATTTATTAATCATAAATAATAAAATTGTTTTAATATGTAAAAGCTCAAAGACTTTTAAGAGTTTAAAAATCGATCTGAATAATAATTCTGTTAAGATGAAATAAATTGGAAAGTGAAGATAAAATAAATAAACATATATATGTATTAAACCAAAACCTTAATTTGTGGAAATAGAAAAATTTTCTAGCCCACTGTGCTTCAGTAATTAAAGTTTGTGCCAAAAAATTTTTGACGACAGTCCATTATCTAATCGCGATTCTGGATCCGTCATCTTGAATTTTTAAAAAGGCCATACGACATAAAAAAATAGACACTTCAACGAAAATTTTAAGATTTTTTTGAAGTATTTTATCTCAAAAATTGAAATGGGCAGGGAGGGTGGTCTTTTTGATAGAGAATACCCCATATATACATATATATTTATTTTATCTTCACTTTTATATATAAAGTTATTATTTCGAAATTGTTCGTGCTCTTTAATTATAAATGATTGAGCTCGGGAAATGATTGTAGGTATCATATAATCATAGAGTGATAATGTGTAAAAATCAGTAATGTACGGTCGTTATTATACTAAAAAGGTTTTGCTCGACTTTATTAATTAACTTTATATTGATTAACTATCTATTACGTTAGAATAAATTAGAAGATTTTTTTAATATTTAACGTGAAAGTTAATATAAAGTAAATTAATACAAAGTCGAGCAAAGAGCTTCTTTTTAGTAACAACCGTACATTACTGACTTTTACACATTATCACTCTATGATTATACGATACATTCATTTCCCGAGCTCAATCATCTATAATTAAAGAGCACGAACGTAGACTTCAATAATGACTTTCGCCAAAGTGATGATCATGCGGGGATACTCGTAAACGGTAGGTATATAAGTGGTAGGTCTTAGCCCCTTGATCCATCATTATCCTGTCCGGTGACGAACCGACTTCGCCGGGCTTTCCGCCCCGCTTGAGGTCGAGCGGGGGAATTTCCGTGCGGAAATCCGATAATTGTCGGGGGATAAGTGCGCGAGTGGGGTGCGTGAGGAGACGGATGCGTGCGTGCAAAGCGGACGGGCACGCAACCGACGCTTGCGTTTGTTCCCGCCGCCCGATCCCGGTAAATCACGCACTGTTTCCAGGTAGCCACGACGATAGCGGCACTCGGCGGGCGTGAAGGGCGGGAGGAAAAAATAAAGGAAACAACGGAGCGATATTGCCGGCCACTGTGATGATGCGCCGCGGGTTGTAATAGCGCACGCACAGGAAGCCGGGGACATTAGCAAAACGCGCTCTGTCCGCCGGATAATTCACGCGCGTCACGACACACGCGCGCCCGGCACCTCGTGGCGTATACTATATAATTGCAATTGTAAGTGTAACCGCGAGGTGTGTGTTGATGCGAGAGCGATAGCTCTGTCGTCGAAACGAGATACGCTTATATATACGAGCTGGATCAGCGGCGACTGCGATATGTCCTGCGAACGCGATATAACTCGCATCGCGATAACGCCGCATATTAACGTTCCGCTTTTATTGTACATCAGGGCCGGCAGATTTAATATAGTTGATAAAGGTAGGCGCGGATTTTCGAGAGGAGAATATGGTAGCACCGCGCCAGAGAAGATCCCAGTGACAGTCAATGGTAAAGTGGCAGTCTTTCACTGGAACATCCTCTTTATTTTTATTACCTTCTTGACGAAAGATAAAGTTTCGATATAAGATATCTTTTATAACAATATCATGATTAAATTATAGATAACGTTTTAAGAGAGACTTATTCGCAGTTCTCCGTGAGATTCACATGTTATAAATCTTCTTTATTATTTCCTATAAAAGTAAAAATTTAAGATGCAAAAGTTAAGAGATTTATGACGGAGCATGTAAAGAAAACTCAAGAGAATGTCTTTCCTTCATCCAAACGACAAATTTTTCTCTCTATTTGAGAGAACCAAATCGAGTCATACATCGTCCAAGCATTACACGTTTTTTAAATAAAAAAAACGAATATTTTTTTGCGAATAAAAATTGGATGGAAGCGGAATAGTAGAACCATAATCGGTAATAGGTAGGATGTCCTAAAAATATCGGCCCATCGGCGAACGAAATTCCGATAGCGTCATTCAAGAGAAGTGCACGAAAATATTCGCGGAGGCAGCCACCGCCACGACATGCATGCGCCGACGCAATAAATTCGTTTTATACGGCGCTTCGACAGGCAAAAAACGAACACGGGCATAAGTTATGAACACTTCAAAATCGCACACGAGGAGGAAGAGCACGGTTCGCTTGGCTCGCCAAATTTTTTTTTCGTCAACCTATTTCAGTCCCTAAATCCAAAACTATAATCAAACTGTCACAGAGCAAACATTCGTGAAATAGATTGTAAAAAGTTGCGTAGAGTAGTTTAAAAAATAATTGGAATATTATATAAGAAAACTTAAAATAATATCATCTAAATGATCTAATCGATCTAACGTACGTATATGAGACAGAAGGGAGATGTTATTTATGTCTACAAGTATATTGAAAATTTGAAAGATTTAGGATAAATGAAGAATATTTTCGTTAGAAATTAGCATGTATAACGGAATTCCTTGCTCCCCGTTGAGTTATTTTTTGAACATTTGAAATATTTTTGCTATTTTTAAACAGCTCTAAAAATTGTATTTGCGGATGCGCGGCAAAATTGGAACTGCCAACTTTTATGTCACGATCGCGGTAAAGTCTCGCGAAAGCGACTCACTTCCCAAATGGCGTCTGAATTTAGAAAGTTTATAACCACATCTAGCATCCTTGAAATGCACTTCGATCGTGACGTCATCGGAGATGCATATTTACGAGATACACTTCCGCCGTAAACTGCGCGTGCAGCTATTACGATTTGAAGAAGCCGTCACGATAAAGTTCCATCGGGCTGCTGCATCTTCTTGACTCTTTTACATTGTGCACGCCCCCTCCCCCCTCCTTTCCATCGTGCACTTGTTTCTGTCTCGAGAAAGTGCCAGCTGCATAATTTTGCAACGCCGGTGCAACACGATAGACGTATAAGAGCCGACAGATGTCCCATCTCGTGCTCGGTCATGTCATCCGGTTGTCATTCGTTTGCAAAATGGCTCGCTGTTTTCATTTTCTGTTCCGTCGACGTTCCTTAATTCTGACATAGAAAAGTGTCTTACGTTCTGTCTAACTGTGCACGTTCCCTCATACATACTAATGAGATTTCGATATATTTTATCAACGATCACAGTTTATCCCGATTATCAAAAAATTCTGCTTGAGAGTAATTCATAATAGAAAAAGTATTTGAGATTTGATTGTGTGTATTCATTTATACTCATATCTACATAATTATTTTTTTTATTTTTGGGACTATTTTTATTTCACGATTTTTTACTATGGTTCACACAAAATTTACGAATTATTGTCTACAATTCTTTACATGACAAAAACGACGATAACATTTTCGCACGAGCACGAGAATATCTCGAATATTCCCTAAGCTATTAGGTCGATAGTACCTATAATCATTGTTTACAATTTGACCTTCATGAGCACGTAGTATAAGGTGCATGCAGGCACGAAGGATAAATTAAAATAAGAGAAATAGGAAATAACATTGAAAAAAACTAACGTAAATATTATCCGCGGATATTATCTTACAAAGGCAAGTTATTTTATCTAAATTTTCAAAAGTTTTTTTCTTCGTAATTGGGATAATATACAAAGTAATAATTGATTATATCGCGCACGAACGACTCTTTAAATAATACACATAAATATCATAGCGCACAATGTCTCATGTACACATATCGTGAATCATTGTGCATTTGTGTAATGACGCCAGGATGAAGCGCATTTAATTCGACGATTTACATATGATGATTAGATGATTAATAGCTCGTGAAAATGGTAATTACGCTCATGAATCAACAATCTAATGCAAATTAATAGTACGGTATAAAACGAGAATGACAGATATTATACATATATGTATTAATATTACACATATTATAATCAAGTTTGCTACAGTCGAGTTAATTTCATGATTGGTAATATTGCCAAACATATGAGATATTTTGACAATATCCGAACTATTTTATCATATTTCTTATTATTAATCAGTTTAACTTCTCATGTACCTACGAGCAACAAAAATATTAATAGCAACTAATATAAATATATATATAAATATAAATAATATAATTTTAATTTAATTTTTTACATTTTGAATTGTCGATCCGTACATTCACATCGTTATTAGACTTGATATTATCAAGTCTGTTGTAAAAATAGGCACTTCTTCAAATATTATTCCACCTTGTGAACATACAAAGACAGTTAACTATCAAGGGTGCAAGATCTTGATGCTACCCTGCTGCGAAAACCAGCAGCAACATAACGCGCAGCTGAAATAGGTCCCTGGTTGCCATAAAATGAGAAAGAATCGACCCCCGGACACGAAGAGTTTTTCACCTAGGGTGCAGTAAGCTATCCGTTGGTAAGGAGGTAAGGGCGCGCCTTAGGGAGTACTTTCGAAGTGTCTGTTTCTAGAAGGAGGGAAAGGTAGCGCGGATCTGTGGAGGGTAGAAGCAAGGATTGCCAGTGGAAAACCCAAGAACCCGCTTTTACGTCTCGGTAATTGAACTCCGCTATATGTGTACCGAAAGCAGGTTGGGCTGGTTAAAGCAGCGACTCAAGGCGGGTGCGAATAGTGTTTTCCAAAAATTGTGGAGCCACAGAAGCGTCATTTGAAGGTAGCAATCGCGTGCTGAGAAGGGCTGGGAAACAGGAAATAAAGTCCAAGTTCGATATGCGAACGGGGTGAAAATAGGTCAGCTGTTTATCCTGCGAATATATATATATAGCGGTACTGAGCCCATAAGAATGTCCCAAAGGACCACGTTTAGGGTTATCTTGACATAGGGTCCCGCACGGTAGGCACGTCGACAGTAGTAGTATAGTAGTAAAGGTCGGCGCTTGGGTGCACCGCGAAAAGTGGTAGAAGGTGGCTAAAGGCATGGAACGTATGTTCGACCACGATACGTGCGCAGAATGCGTTGTGCCTGCCACAAAACGTTCTGTCGTACGATTGTGTTGCAATCTCATCGTCACGTGATAAAACCGTACATTCACACGTTTATAGGTTTAGCTACGAACACTAATAGAATATACCATGCTTGAGAGAAAGCATTGAGAGAAAACGCACCCTGTATGTGTATACATGTTTCTATATGTATCACATGTCGTATTGTTTTTTCTAGCTAAAAAACTATTCAATAAATTCGCGAATCGTGTTTTTTTATACGAAAAAAAATTTATTAAATTACCGTTATCGTAATATTTCAATTTTTACCGTAAAACATCTCATTCGTTGAACTCCTAATTAAAATTCTGTTGAAGTACTCCCCGATTTAAAATCGACTTCTTGCTATCTATTTGCACTTGGGCCGTTAATTTTCAATTGTCCAATGACCGCGTCGTGAGATCCGCGCCGAAGGAATGGACTCGCCTTCGAGACCATCTAGAAGAGTTTATAATAATAGGAGAGAAAACGCATATCTTCCGATACACCCTGTATATGTACCATCTAACTCGGCATATACGTGTATACGTGTGTGCGGCACATGTACCCTATACGTATATATAAACGTACCTGGCTATCTACTCACCATGGGCAACGCCACTTCGCGTGATCCCGTGGGACCGTGCCACTCGCCCGCGCACGCCCCGCACCCTCTGTACACCGTACACACCACCCTACACACCGCCGTCGGATAAACCGCTTATTTTATTCATAAACCCACAACGTGGAATCAATATTGCACCGTCGCCCCAGCACGCTCTCGAGGAGAGAGAGACGTCGTCAACGACGGCAACACGTTCGCTGCCTCGACGGGGATCAGGGAATGCGGACGGCGAACGTTTAACTCAACCCTCTCTCGCCCTCCGGTTACTGCCTGCACCCGCCGCGTGAACCCTTCGTCCCTTCTCGATTTGCCCGTCCGTGTTAGCTTCTCTGTCCCCATATCTCTCTCTCTCTCTCTCTCTCTCTCTCTCTCTGTCCCGCCGTGCGTCTCTGTCGGACCTAATGCGGTGGAATGTAGGATGAAATTAGTCCTTAGCCCCCGTCTGATCCCGTGGAACGCAATGTCCATTCTATGACAGGACACATCCAAGTCCGGGGAAGGAGAGGAGAGAGAGCGGCATTTCGCGCTGCTGAAGCACAGGCATTGTCCAGACGATATAAATGTCATCGGCTACCACCAGACAATCGCGACGTTCCAAACGGGATATAAAGTAACGCGTCCGATGCTTTTACCGACCTGCCGGACTATCTGATTGATGTACGCGAGGACGTGGATTTGCGAAGGATGTCATAAATTCATTAATGTTGCGAAATTTACGACGGCAAGATTCGGCCGTGTCGAGACAGCTTATCAATAACGTGTATAGACTTCTCTCCTTTTACGTATGCATAAGATGCCACGCTAAAGTTACAGCTATCAGCTCGAGAATGTACGGTATATTAAAAATTCTTATCTCGCAAAACTGTTGGGTACACATAAAAGTCCGCCGTTTCGCATCCTGCATGGAGCCACTCGTACATCGGCATCGTACCCGATATGGCGCGGGTACAAAAAGCGCGGTAGAACGGGGAATGGCGCACGTGCTCAAATATCCGACTGTCTGAAGTTAATGTAACGCCGTTACAGAAAGAGAGCTAATGAGAACCCGCGCCGGCCGGTCGTCTGCTAAAGCTCAAACGCCGTGCCGGACCGAAAACTGAAATTGTCCTGCACTTGAACTGACGCTTTCTGTGCTTTCAGGTAATACAGGGTAACACGAACACGTATTTGGAGTCCAAGCACGAGCTGGAGCCGCCTCTGTGGGCGAGCAAGATCCGTTTTCTACCCTACAGCTATCACAGGCGGACGGTTTGCATGCGGGTCGAGCTCTACGGGTGTTACTGGAGCGGTAAGCTGTTTGCACTCGCCAATTTTCGTGAAACTTGCCGCGAACCGGTACACCCGCCGGACTGTCCATTAACCCTGATACCGGCGTGCCCAGAGCAAATTTGCTTTTCAAAATCTTGCTCGTATAATTCCGTTTTCGCCCGAAAATCGAATTAGCTACGGGCGTCGAATGGGTGCTTTCAATGCCGGAAATGCAGTGAATCATTAGTATGCGTGTTAAACTATAAGGTCATTTGACAAATGCTCAAACGCGCTTGTGCAAGTAATGTTTCATAAGTAGTCTTTCATAAGCTTAAATGGAGAAAATGAAAAGTATTAATTTTTCTTTTTTTTGCGTATTCTCAATGTTTGATGCAATGCGTAGAAAATATATGATCTAGATTAACATTAGATTAATAGAATATTACTGTCACATTCAATAAATAATTAATTTCGTAAGCAAATCATCAACTCGCTGCCACATACGTTTTTTAAAAAATTAGTAATTTTAATTTATATTTGTTAATGCTAAGCATTAAAAATTTCATCAAAAATCGTATACTATATATAAAGTTTATATATTTATTTGTATTAATATGCAATAGTTGTATCAATATAAATTATATATATTATATATATATATAATATAAATTATTTTAAAATATAAATATTATAAATATAAATGTTATAAATTATTTTAAATTATTAATTATATATATTATATATATATATATATATAATATATATAATAATTTATATTGATACAATTATTGCATATTAATACAAATAAATATAAACTTTATATATAGTGAAATTATTAATATATATCATATAGAAATAAAAACAGTCATATGACTTTTCGAATATATCGAAGTATCACCGAATAGCAGAATCAACAATCGTATCTTGACTCTTCCTTCCACAGACGGTGTGGTGTCCTACTCGATGCCCCAGGGCGATAAACGGAGCAATGGATGGGAATTCTTCGACGCGACCTACGACGGACATTGGGACGGCGAACTGCGCCGTGGCCTGGGTCAGCTGACGGACGGTAGAACGGGGCCTGATAATTTTAAAATGTACTACATGCCTGATAACGATCGCGCCGTGGGCTGGGTGGGCTGGAGGAACGATAGCCGCGGTCAACCGGTCGAGATCAAGTTCGAGTTCGACAAAGTCAGGGAATTCTCCGCCGTCCATATCTATTGCAATAACGAATTCACCCGAGGCGTCCAGGTTCGTAACTATAAACGATATATTTGTACATTTTAGTCCTTAAAAACGAAAAAATAATAATATCATTACTTTTAAGGATGCAATTGTAATGACGTTACAGAAATAGATATAAAACAATATCACATAAGTTTGGCAACTATATGAGAGTAATCTTGAATAAAGTTGCAACTTATTATATTTGTATACTTTAATACAGAGCAAGTGTATAATCGTTTAACAATACCTCATTGTTACCGTTATATAATAGTAGACGTTTACAACGCAAATCCCCTCTCTACTAAAAGATTGATACGCGCAGTATAGGCCGTATTAAGAGCTAAGTTACATCAGGCAGAAAAGCGTCGAGTGGCTCTCTCTCTCTCTCTCTCTCTCGTTCTTCCAGACGAAATACACTTCACTTTAAACACATCTAATCTCTCGAGCCGCCCGTTGCGACTCCGCGCGGGTAATACCCCCGGAAGAACCTAAAGAATCCATGTGATCAGAACGGAGCACGCGCCGCTGGTATATCGAATTACTTCTCCAGCCAAGGATCTCCCCTCTTGAACTCGTTGACGCCGAGGAATCGTTTACCTTCGCTTTAGCGACGTTATTCCTTAGTCCTCGCCAGGAATGCGCAAGCAGCGTCGATCAACACTGCTCGCCATCCACGGTTCTTCGTGATCCTCTCCACCTTTTATCGCCACCGTCTACCTTAGTCGTGCGCAGAGCGTCTGGTCGGCAAGACGCACACCCCTGTCCCCCGTCCCGTTCCCGTTCACTCCCCCTCCCACCCCCTTCTTTCCCCCGCCACACCGCGCTTGATTGAATATTCCACTCGACGCTTTATCAGACCGACGCCCGTTGAATATCAATACACCGCGGAGCAGCAATTCCGGCAGGTTTGATATCTGCCACCACACGGATCTCGGTGCGATGATCGCGCTGAGTCGGCTATTAGCCGCGTTATTTCACGAGGAATCTTGCGAATCTCAATTCTGGAGAATTCATGCACACGTTACAGCGACATACGTTACTCCGGTTTGGAATTCAAACATCGAAAACGTTGATATTCGCGGAATGGTTTTGGATATGATAAATTTAATGTAATAAATCGCATTGTATACTGTGAACACGCGAGATCCGGTAATAAGTTATTCCGTTGATTGCGAATACCAACGTTATACTGTCGTGATTCGCGATAGATGCGGAATTTCTCCCGCGAGTCTTACACCCCTCATACCCCGCGGGATGTAACCCCTCTGTTTCGTAATTTCAACTTTTACTCGCGGAACTTAAGGGGGAAAGACGGAAAATTCGAGCAGAGATACTTGATGGAAGAAAAACAATTCCCGGATGCTCCTTGAGAGAGGCAGGTAGAGGAAACTTTTCGCATCATTCGCCATATCCGTGATTCAGCGCGTTGTAGTCGCGGAAATGAGTTCGCGGGGGCGGCTTATAAAGAGGATTCTCCGTGCTTGCGTCGAGTTATAATTCGATCCGCCGTGTAATTTTTGTTTGTGTGTGGCCACAAATCACGACCCCGCCGCGTCGTCCCACGTAGATCTGACGATTCGATAGTCGATTATGACAGTCGACCCGCGGCGATTTACATACGGGCACGCGTGTGTTTTATTTATACCGAGGTATACCGCGCAATATGCACTTTTCTCTTTGCGATTTGATACTTCGATTATATTAGGAGATAAAACGTAACAATAGGAGGACCCGAGAGTAGAGAAATAATACCCGTTATTTAGACGAGGTATTACGAGCCGAAGCGAGAGAAGCGAGGGAAAGAGAGAGGCAGGAGAATTGGCCAATATCCATAATAAACGTTCGCTGTCGACAATTATGTATTTAATGTATTACAATCATCCAATGACGTTTCATACTCGAAAATATGAAAACTCGAGATCATCTCCGACGACACAGTCCATACCGCACATATTGCATGTTTCATCGTATCCGAGACAAATCCGCTTTAAACACACGCGCGTACTCTGTCATATGCTACAGTTCGTTTAGAGGCTCGACGGCGCGTGCGGTGAAATATGCATGGGAGATTATTGAACGTTGTCAGAAACGGAAGCACCGAATTTTGATCCGAGTAAAATTGCCCCGAATAATTCTTTCGCGTTGAAATCGCAGGGAGAGAGAAGAGATTACGTCGTAATACCGCGAGTTATGCAAAAAAAATCGGCTATTATTAATTTATACAACAGAGAAAATATTTAGTATTAGCATATTTCACCAAAAATATTCTTATTATTATTTTCCGTAAATCATAAACTTGTCTCACTATAAAGTAATCGAAAGGCCAACTTTCTTTGCTTCATTTGCGACATATAGTTTCTTCTGGATCGATTAATGCAAAGAATCACTTATGCAAATAATGTCCTAGTTATTATATTAAAAATTGGGCACGAAAATAGAACAGACGATACTGCGTGGCGGATACAACCGCGAGGTCAAGTAAATATTACGCACAGAGAACGTAGCATCTATTCCTGTGTATGGAAAATTGTAAATGAAAGTGCTCTTTGATCCAGCAATCTAAACGGTAACGAACTCCGATCTGCAGTGTTTCGAGTGCATCGTTAAGCACAGGTCCTTCAAATAGGGACGTGCTCCCGTTAGTTTTGCGCTACTGACACCGCTTGACTGTTTTTTTTTTTTTTTCGATAAGAGTCGTATACATCCGGCTGTAGCGGCGGCGTTGACGAAACAATTGCCGCGAAAAAATCGAAAAAAAATTTTTTGGCGCCTGTCAAAAATCCGCAGGGGACGCGTAGCCATGCGTGCGCACGCATTCGCAAACTGGGTTCGCGGACGGTGAATATCTTGTACAAAGCGCAAATACAGCCGCGCGGCGAGCAATCCGGCATAAACGCCCCGGCACAGCTCTTTGATGCTGGGTTCAGTGATCACCCTTCCAAACACGCCCCTGTAGCATTCGTATTACGATTCAACTTCACCCCAGATTCCCGCCGAATGTATATAAACTTTAATAGCCTGTTAAACGTAAATTAGAATGTAGCCGCGCGTTGAAATTCGCTGTGCGAATACCGTGATGAGCGGTATTCCTTATCGCGCGGCGCGCACCGTGGATAACATAAAAATGCGCGCATACGCGAGATGGACCATAAATGGATTATATACTTTATAATCCGTGGCTGCATGGCAAACTATATATGTGGCGCTGTAACGGTGAATCGAAATCAGCGCGTTTATATGCCGCAAAAAATCATATATATATATAAATTCATATGACGTGCCAAACGCGTAAAGCCCAATAAGTATTCGTGCGATACGTATAATGATATAAATAAAGACAGAAGAATACAAAAATATATATGTTACATACTGGAACATTAAAAGGTGGAATACCATGACAGAGACTTCTTGCGTAATGTGTAGGAGAGATGCAAGATGAGATATAAGATGCGCGCTCGCGAATCAGTATTTTATTCGCGGAGAGTTCGAGCTCGTTTGCGAGAATATTAAAAGCTCGCGCATTGATACATCGAAGAATTATTACCGAATTTATGAGCGGCGCATTCGGGTCCTTCGCAGAGGAAAAAAAAGGAATGATAAAAACGGCCGCCTCATCGCGAGCGATGGGTTTTCGATAACCAATTCGGATAATCGGGGCGGGCTGAAAAATCGACGGAACCTTCGATTAAACCCAATAATTACAAAGTCCCTTATATACACACACACACACACATTACCGCGCTCACCGTTACACGCGGGCCACGCAAACTACGGCGTGTGACGGCCACCACCCTGGCGGCGCGCCATAAATGCGCTCGGTCTTTGATGCAGCGGTCAGCGGTCCTCCAAAACGGCCACGTTGCAACCCTTTCGTGGTCGGGGCAGCCTCGACGTAGCGGCACCTAACACCCGATCATCGTCCTCCGAATTCCCCTTACACGTTGGCCGGTTTTATATACCGGCGACGAGAGACGTCGCGCCACAAGCTTATATAAACCCGAGCGCTTCACAATGCAGGGTCACTCTCGACCGGGTTTCTTCACTCTCGACGTACTCTCGCCGTTTCTCCGCTGTGTATATGGCACATCTTTGATACCCAAATAGCATTTTCCCCTTCGGCGAAGCAATCCGATGAAACATGTCCGCCACGAGCGATAATGAACCGCGATACAGGCTAGCCATCAAAACCCGCTGCGCCGGCGGGGCTGAAAATCCGCTCGAAATAGAGTATGCGCGGATCATTCTGGAGTCAGGTAATTTTCTGGAGTGCGCCCCGCGCGTCGTAATGTAATAAGCGTAAAGGGGAGACGAATCTGCTTATTTGCGAAAAATGAATTTACCCGCGTTACTCGTTCCGCCAGAGAGAATAAGAGAAGCGCGGGACGCTCAGATTCTCTCGTTGTCTGATATTCCGACTCTCGCAGTAGGGAAATCTCTCTCTCTCTCTCTCTCTCTTTCTCATTTGCGTGAGAGTGCCGCCTCGTCAAAGTGCATAAATTCGCGTGATTGCGCGCCCAGGTCGATGTAACGGTCTTCCGCGCATTCGGCGTGCCGATTTTATTTAGGAATGCTCTTTCCTCTTTCGAATCCGTTTCAATTTTGCTGACGGACGTTCCCTCCGGTATACGTATTTGGCCGAACGAAAGCGCGTTACCTATTCAGCGTAATGCTTAAAACTCCATGGTCGGCTAATGGAACGAAATGGAATGTATACGCGCTGTCATAATTATTCTAGGATTCTCTTTAATATAGTCCGCTACCTCGTTTTTTCGAGAGCTGCATCTATAATCCGATATATAACGCTCCACCGATAAATTGTATTTATTCGCGTTTCCTGGCCGTGATATATATATATATATATATATATATATATATCAGTGTAAGCACTTTAACCTCTTACTATTTAATTACATACGAAATAATCAGAAAATGTCGTTTATTTATGAACTTAATAACACTATATAAGTACAGGATACAGCGGGATAATTTGAATACTGGGGTAATTTGGATAATACGTAAGTAAGATAATACGTAAGTAACATTTGCAAGAATTTCAGAAAAATAAGAGATTTTAAGTTACATTTTATTATATAATGATCATCATTGATATCAATATCATTGATATAATGAAATGTAACTTAAAATCTCTTATTTTTCTGAAATTCTTGCAAATGCTTACTATTATCCAAATTACCCCACTATTCAAATTATCCCGCTGTATGCCCTACTATTATAGTTTTTTAAAACAACTATGGTGTTCATTCATATGCATGGTACTTCTTTCGCGTATACTCGTACTTGCGGCATTTTTTTAACATGTACTAAGAAATGCGTTTTGTATTACGTATTATGTAGTTACGTGTCAGACTGCATATTACTCCACGGGCGCATCCATGCACGTTTACGCATGCATGCGCGCGCTAGAAAGTTATATATGTATATATCTTCTCTTTTCGATGGTAACGTAGCACGGAAAGCTCAAACGAGTTTTATGGCGACCTATCTTCATGCACCACCTACGCGCCCACCTACGCGCAAGGTGCATCGACATGTCGATACTACCTGCTGTTACCATCGAATCTCGCGTCTTCCCGCCGCGCGGTATATCGCTGCCGGCTGCCATTGCCGCGAGATAAACCTCTGGAAATTGGATTTACATGACGCGGATTAGGATAACCGAATCTGATAGGCCGACTCCCCCTGTCTGCCGCATCATTGGAAATGTATTCCGGGTTCTCTAGTACTATGGGTTGTACTATTGAACGTGTAAAATACGAGACGAGAAGATACAGACATCGCGGAGGAATTTGGCGACGCGTTATTATCTCGCGCGTCTGCACGCGGGGCTAAAAGCATTTGTCGAGCTTTGTAGCTCAGACGTGACTAATCGAAATCGCATCGATAAGTCTCATTGCTTTCCAATTAAGCCAATTCAATCTAATTTTCTAAGATTTTTTTATCCTTTTCTTTTTAAAGCCTGTATCGCGTAGTAAATTGGAAATGCGTTTTGCGTTGTCGAATAACAGACGTTCCTTTCTGACAAGAGTATTAAATTTTTTGCATAAAGATTTTTACAGGAGGAACTATATTCGTGTTATTAGATACACATTCACCTAAATCAAATACAGAGGAAACTTGCTTTATCTCTCACGAACTCGGTAACTCGGTAACTTTTATAGGTCCGACGCGCTTACAAGCTGTTACGTACATGGCTTCGCCCGCTGCGCGTGCTATATTCCTTGACAATCAACTTTACGCGATATGATACATCCCCCGTACCAATTCCTGCGGAATACGGCGCACATAGAATTCCTCGACAAATTACTCCGGGTCCGCCGTGGACTGCGTAAGCCGAGATGGGGGGGAGGAAAGGCATCCGCGGGCGTGCTTGCAGCAGTGACGGAGTCCAACGTCCACTTAAGAACCTACCCCGGGAATTATTCAACGTTAATCGAAACTTACGGAATTCCAGATTATCCATCGCGCTCGTTGCCCATCGTGGCCCGTCGTCGTCGTTGCCGGATATTCGGAATTTCAAATGGACCGTGACTTACACGAATATTCAACAGGCACTTTGCACGACTCGGCGCGAAAGCGTTCGCACACGATACCCGCCGTTTCAGACAATCGTGGCCGTGCTTTCCCGACATTTCTCGGCATTTACGCTACGGAATCCGTATATTACGGATTTCGTACGCGTTGGATATCTTCAAATCTTCGAATCGCCATTCTTCGCGCAGAGAAACGGATCGGCGCTCCATCTCTTCCTTCTCTATCCACCAACGGATTGCGACTTGCGATTAGCGTTGACGCGAAAAATGATATTTTTACGTGGACTTTTGTAAAAAAAAAAAAAAGAGAAGGAAAGAAAAAACACGAAGGGAAGAAAGAACGGATCGTGAAGTCAAGCCCACGGCGGACGGGCAGAAGTATATTGTATGGATGCAACCCCGATACACTTTCCACTAACAAAAAAGCCCGCGCGACCACGGATAATACCTCGGATAATAGTTGATTTATGGTCAGATCATATACTCCATCGAACTTTAGGGACACATTAAACTTTTATAACGTTCTCAAAAGTATAACGGCTTTTCGTGATACTTCCGAACGCGCCGAGAACGATCCGCACTCTACTTTGTCGGTAAATCTTCTTCGAGCGGTGAGGTTTTCGAGTCGACTCTATCCATCAACGTCGCGCGGTGCACACGGCATCCATTTTACCTAATATCCACCAGCGTAATCCGTTTTATTTCATATCAGCCGGAGCTACCCGCTTAACCGTAGCAGAAATAATTTTTTCCTCTAGCTGCGACGGGACCGCGGCGCGGCGCGGCGCGGCAGCCGCAGTTAATCACACAAATTCGACGATCAATATTGGAATCGATTTCGGGCGCGCGATTTTGCAGCGCGCGATCTCTCCATCGCGATCGACCCCAATTTCGCCGGGGTGCAGCAAGTAAGGGCCTGGCATTCCGTGACGACGAAATTCCTTTCCTGTCAGATCGTCGTCCGTGAATTTACGGCCACGAAAGTAGTCAGCCCTGAAAAATGCTATCCGCGGTCAAAAATTTACGGGCATGCGATGCGGTTGTTCAGGAGGTGAAAAAGTAGCACGGCGAGAGGCGGAATAGGAATTTTGCCGTTGCGAAATATGTACTGTGTTTCCTCTTTCATGCCGACGGGACACTCATGCGCGTAATACATACGATAAATTTTAGTGGAGTGCTTATTCACCGTATAATCCGTACCGTCCGCCATTTCTCGGTCTAGAGTTATTTATTAAAAAGTAATTCCTTCGATTATAACTACAGCAAACAACATTACCTTTACACAGTTATTCATATCTATATACTTGTATAATTCTACCACTAATTCCACGCTCAGAACGCACCGAATATTTTCATATGTTTCCTGATCACAGGTGTTTTCGCAAATCGACATACTCTTCAGTATTGGCGGGAAATACTACACGGGGGAACCCATCACCTACACGTACATGGAGGACAAGATCTTCGAGACTTCTCGAAACGTCACGATCAAGCTTCATCATCGAGTTGGAAAATTCGTTAAGCTGCGACTACATTTCTCGGATCGATGGATCATGGTCAGCGAAGTAACTTTCGATTCTGGTGAGACAATTAATTGTATTGCAAGATATACTACTTGTGCATATTTTGTAAAAGTATGTACTAGTATATATTATTTTTCCGCCTTTCCAAGCCTTTTATCAGTAAACATATTCGAAAAATAGTCGTCATGCTTTTATTAAATAATTTTTCATTATTTATCACGGAATCTACGCTTTTACAAGCGTTTATATTGGACAGAGAAAGGGAGAAAATTTTTCCCTTCGTTAAAAACAATTTTCTCTCCCTTTAAATATAAGACAGAAAAACCTTTCTAAATAGGCAATAATTTTCCGTCTTTCTGATGCCAAGAAAGAAATAATAACGCCTAATGAAATCGTCAAAATGTAAAAAGCGTAACCAATTCAGAAAATTGTGCATTATCTTTGAGCGCAAAGTCAGCGAAAATGCGTAGCGCGTTTTTCTCTTAAGGAATTTATGAAACTTTATCCCGCAGTCCACTCACGCGCGTGCACGTTTTGATACAAACGTACACAGTTTAAATTCAATGTTTCGAAATCTCCATAATCGTGATCGAGGCAACTAGGGCAATAGAAATTTATTCGTTCGATGTTTCACGGGCGGTGGGGGGGAGGGGGGGTGGTAGGAAGAATGACAAAGTTAAAAAGAGACGCCGCGATCCGTCATTTAATTTCACTGAATCCATCATCTCTCGTCCATCCGTCCCGTGACAGCTCCCAGCAGGACGTGCCGGTCGAAATTCCGGAATACATTAAAACCCTCGAACGAGGATATATTTCCACGCTGATCCGCGCGCCATAACGGACAAAAACAATGGCCCGGGGGAGGGGTGAGGGAAGAGGGAAAAAAGAGCCGTGGGACATCGCACCGCGCGGGACGAAACTAGGGACGAAAATTTCTGCTCGTGACGCGAAATCGTTTCGTGATACAAGCCTTCACCGTAGTTGCAGGGGAGATCGCGGGGAAGGGACGGCCGATGGAGAATGTTATTTCTTTTTGCAATTCTGCCATTTCATTCCAATTCGGCACAACCGAACCGCGGTAACCCTTCTTCCGCATCATCCCACTTTCCTCTTTCTCCCTCTCCCTCTCCCTCCGTCTTTGCTCCCTCGGCTACCGCCGCGCGATTGCCGCCTGTCAATCATCGCAAAAATAAATCTCGAAGTTGATTTAAACCGATACGTGCGGTAATTGACAATGGCTTATCGTATATCTGCCAGGCAGCGATTCCAAAACGGACGGTGCTGGAGAGAGCACGGGAATGGTAGAGAGCGAAGTATATGCAAATAATCTGTATCGTGTCTCCTTACGCGCGCGCGACGCATCTCTCCGGTTTTGATATCATGCGTACAGAAAAATCGACTGCGATTCGATTTAGAGATTCACCTGATAGAAATCGACTTCCCTCCTCTTCGCGGATCGGCTTCCTGTGGGAGAGAACGCTGCGCGGCGTGAACGTTAGACAGAAAGACGGCGCGGCGCCTTTATCAGCGGAGATATAAATCGCAGGATATGTCTCCATATCGAGTGTGCACGATTCTGAAAGCGACTTTCGTCCCTCGTCCCACCGTTCTCGCATTCCGTCTGATTTAACACGGATTCGATAGGAATCGCATCTTACGAGGAGTTCATCCGCATTTACAGTACGATGCGACTGCCGAATAAAAAGGATTTATAATCAAGATAAAATGCAGGGAACACGTCAACGGTATCATACAGTCGTAAATTTCGCCATGTAGAAACTGTATTGCAGTTGTCTATTTGCGGAATAATGTCAGCATAGGTATTACAGAATAGTATCACATAAATTGCGTGTAACAGTGCGCGTAATAATGTCGCGCATTTATTGATCTCAAATTGAAATTAAGATCGACAATTCTAGGACAGCTTAATAGAACCACGAGAGTGGTTATTATGAGAATGTTAAAACAAGCATCCAGGTCGTGATATTTCCAGCTTTGAAATACTTGAATGTACGCGAACTGTTCATTCAATCAATTCAACGTACTTCTTACATTTGTCAATTAGAAAAATCATAAATGTAAAAAATAAAAAGTTAGGTCACCGAACAATTACGCTGCGAAACTGCGAAATCACCCCTCCAAGTCTTTCTGTCCTATCATAAGACATTTTTCATGAAATATAGAGACGAGAAAGTTTCTCAGCGAATGAATGGAACAAACGATCATAACTAAAGCCCGTATTTACAGGTGCATTTATAGTCCGCTGAAAAACTCGACTGAAACCAGTCTTGACTCTTGAGATACGGTCCAATAAATAAAACTTAAGAATCGATTTGATACTTGTTATATTTGCAGTCGCGCTATTTAATTTAAGAATTCAGGTGAAATTTGTCTTGAGACATAGCGTGAATTTTATTTTTTTATGTATTTAGTACTCGATATTTGACAGAAACTCGAATGTACGTGTGTACATTCAAAGAAGAGAATTTTATTTTAAAATTTACCCTGAAATTTATGTTAATCGTAGGACAACATAGTATTTCGACAAATTTTATATGATTTTCTTTTACTATCTTTTTGATATGTACTACAACAAATTTATTGTAGTACACAGAAAAAAAAATACAGAGAAAATCACATAGAATTTGCCGAAATACCATGTTGTCCCACGATCAACATGATTTTCTGGGTAAATTTTAAAAGGAAATTCTCTTCGTGTATATAAATGGTTTTGAATTTTCTAAATTAATTATCATATTACGTGCTCGATATAACACGATTTCTCATTACACAAATTAATTGATCCCCGACGATTGATATATTATTTGTTATCAATCCCAAAGAAATAAAATTGTGTTTTAACTAAAATGATATAAATATGATAAATATGATAGAAAAATTGTCGAGGCGTTGCTCGCCGAATCTGATTTATAAAAAAGCGTATGGTAATTCTACGGGCGACGTCGCGTATTATGATACACGTAGCAAACGTGTAAAGGAAACGCGACACAAAAGCTGGAAGAGATCGCGATCATCCCTCATCCTTTAAAGTCACCTTTCAATCCCTTGATAAAAGAAGGGCTTTTACATGGAAACGCGGGGAAGCTTTTGCGCCAGGTGAGCAAGTCATCGAATGGCAATGACGTTACGAAATTTTCGATAAATCCGGTACATCGTCCGTGACAAGGGTAACTTTAGCAGCTTTTATATCGCCGAAAACTTCCATTCATGACAGACCGCTAATGGGGCTTCATTTTTTTCGCTCTATTCGCCCGAGAGTTCTTTGTTAATCGTACCACGTGTACAGATGAGCAACATAACAACAACGTGAACTTTAACTAAACCGTTTTTAATCTTCTATACCATCTCTGCTGTACTTTTATTCCGCTGAGAAAAAATTTCATTCTAAAAAATAACTTATGAATGTAATTGCGAAGCGTAAGAAATCCAGATTGATATAAGGGTCGAAAAAAGATGGTTTTCTTTACTTGCCTGAGTCTTCTCGAAATAAAAGCGTCCGTTAATTAGACGAAATATATTTGCATTATACATATTTATATAATAAGTATAAATAATAAGTCTAACGAGATCGCGTACTAATGGCATTTTTCGAGCGGAAGTAAAATTAACTGAGGGAGGTGACTAAAATTCAGAAATTCTGAGGAAACCGTAATCTTCGCATTGTAATGAGAAATTACGCAACGAACTAATGGGAGATAAGAACATCGCCCGCTCTTATTCAAGGTATTTACGTACAAAGGGTCGTTTGTCGAGAGGACTTAGCGACGTAGCGACGAGATCATAAAGCGGGCACGAAACTCTTTGCCCGCTTCCTTCTGCTCCGCACCCTTTTTCCACGTCAAAGGATATATGCAAAAATGCATGTCTGCAGACGGCGCTTTCGCAGGCGCATAAAATGCATTGCAAATCGCAATAAGAACAATAAAGTTAACATGCAAAATACCATTCAACAGTTCCCCAACGCGGTCATTACGGTAATTTAATTATCGATCGATTCTAGAGACATGCGTGTTAGACTACTGTATATCGTGTTGTTTGCCTACAACACAAATCGCTTTATAATTAAGAAGAAACTTCCCGAGACTGCCGCGTACATGCCGGGAATAAATAAATAACGCAGGCTCGTAACGCGGTAACGAACAGACGGGACAATCAATATTAATTTAGTTACACTTCGCAATCGCGAATTGTCATCGACAGCGCTTGATGGCGATGAATCCTGCATATACATCTATAAACACAAAGGAAATTTAATAGGAATCACCATTCTCGTCTCCCTTTCGCGACGTTTAATGGCATACTCGTAAATGCGATATTCTCGAATAACGGTTGTAATTGAAAGCCGAATTATCGATAATGATCGCCATCGCGGAACGTCCGGCATTGTTCAAAGTCGATAACAACCCTGGAAAAAGCGTTTCACGGAAGAGCCTCGCGTATATGCTTCCGGCAGAGATGTAACTCGCGGGATAACTATGAGCTATTACTTGTAGATAATGATACAACTAGGCAGCTTCTATATAAGAGAGCGTCCTGCTCTCATTTAAGATATTCGCATATAGAGGGTTGTTTGTCAAGCGGATTTACCAACAAGATCACATAAGCTGAGCGAGGGAATCTGAAACTCTTTGCCCCTATTACATTCATAATGCTCGTTCGCCTTGTGCGTTGCAACATGCCATCGAAATACGCGTCTTTCAGAGCGGGCTGCCGTATAGACGACATTAATGTCATGAAAAGAATATTGCATAAAATATTATATCCGTTAACTGATGTAAAAATCGAGAAAAAGAGAACTTGGCTGCTAACAACTAACTTACTAACAACGTGCTTATACGATCGCTGAGGAAATTTTATAAACATTAAATTTTTTTATATGCAATATATCTTGAAGCTATTATTGTAACGTTATAAAATGTTCTTTTTTTTGTTGATTTTATAATATTGTAAAATATTCAGATCACACATTTCTTTCTCGAAAAGTTTAAATATTTTGATATGATCTCGGTGTCTTTTTTGAAACTAAACTTCCGAAGAGTTTGTCGAATCGATGCATCTTGCAAGTTCGGTAAGTGCGGCGAATCGCGAATCCTGCACGGAGAATCGATGCAGCGATCCATCGTAATCGCACCCCGTTCAATCTTCGTTTCAACAGTTTGGTCGCGGTATCTTTGGGTCGAACGACAACCCCGAGGACCACCCTCGGAGCCCAGCAGCCCTGCTCGATGGATAATTTCGTGCGCGAATCTCTCCTCGTGGTACTCAGCGTGAAGTCGCGTGTGCGTCGAATCGCCCCGCCGTATATGAAAAGGACATAGCTCGAAAAGGGGCTGGCTGCGGGACAGACGGGACCACGGCGGGTGGCAGCGGAAGACGAAGAAAAATGATACAGGCTAACGACACATCCCACGAGTATGACCGCCCCGTGACGGATGTTTGTAAATTACGACTCGCATGTCCGCGAGGGAGGAAATCATATTCCTGGGCGGGATTTCGAGTTCCCTTGTGGAGATTTTCACAAGGTCGCGGGGTCGGAAGGGAGGAGTTCCGGTAGCATGTCATTATGATATTTCAAACGAATCCCCGCGGCACGACTGCGAAACGACATTACGAAGATGTAGGTACAATACCGCGATGGTGCTGTATCTGTTCCTCGTACGAGAATGACGAGACTTTTTCGTGATTATCCTGGTATTACAATTTCATTCGCGTTGAAAAATATATGTTATAATATCATGGTTGTATTATGTCGTATTTTTATTACGTAAGCGGCAATAGTAAACGTGAAAAATTATTAATATTTATTACACGCATTTAAAGCGGAGTCTTTTTCCAACATTTTCGTAAAGAGAAGACAGAACGAAATGTAGAATATCTCTATAGATATAAATTACATTACAATTATCAAGTAAATTATGTTAAACTGGAGGATTCTCCTCTCTCGCAATTATGATTCACGGCAAGAAACAAAGAATTTCGTTTCAACGTACAAATATTTTATGCCCCGAGCGTTTGATGAGTGACCCTCTTTATGGAAGAGTCAACGAGGACTTTCAAATCGGATCTGCGATTCGCTCAGGACTTATAGATATTCGCGCGGCTGTCGCGCCCGACACAAAAGGAACTCGTTAAAAGTTTATCGACCATCGTTCGTATATTTTCTCGCAATTTACCGGCGAGTGATATATATATCGTCCGATTCCGCTCTGAGAAAGATAGATAATGGATGCATCTCCGGATGCAGTCGGAGAAGAGAAGATAATGGATGCACCTCTCGCGGCCTCTTCCTCTTCGCGCATCCGGGTCCTGCAAGGATTTCCAACCCCATCACCCGTCGCCCTCCTCCCTCTCCAATGTCGACAGGCATAATTGGACAAAGAAATACGAGGAGACTGGCCATGGATTTCCTCGTGGAGCTAAAGTCACCGTCTCTTTTCCTCTTTCTTCTTCTCTTTCTCGTGCACACACACACACACACACCGCACGTCGTTTTTCGCTTTCTCCATCCCGATTATTCAGTCCGTTGTAAAAATGATTCACCGCCAACGATCGCTACTCATACCGATAGTATTTCTTAAATATTCTAAATATCATTTTCCCCCTGTCCCGCGATATATCAGAAGCTCTTACGAGCTCCCGCGGACTCGTGGCTTCGAGCGTTATATCGGAGGAACTCCCTCATCTGGCTAACTTAAAGCGCTCTCTTCCAGGTAGTCGATTATTAATTGACAAAGGCAGGAGCGACGCGAAAAATGTACTTAAACTTGGCTCGTTAATATTATCCTTATGGACTACGCCGGCTCTGCGTAAAGGGGCCGCGCAACGCTCCTGCAGGCGAAGTTAATTTATCCTTATCGGACGGGGGATTATTACCGCGTAATTATTCGGCGTTCTTGTGCGGCTTTGTAGACCGAAGTATCGTGGCAACCGATAACGACTAGCGCTCAAGCGCCGAGCCAACCGAGTTGGTGCTTGTGCTTTATTTTTAAACAGACGTTGAATCACATTGCGACCTATCGGACTTATCGATCGCACTGTTTATTGGAAAGCAACGTCAAAGCTCTTTTAAATCCTTTAACCCGCAATGTCCACTTTTCATCCAGATCTGCTCTTATTTCATTTTATTGTTCTTGAATGTAGTAACGCTTATCTAATTTCTAGTTAAAATATTTATACCTCCCGATTAACGGTTTTACGAATATCCCTATATTCTCTCTGCGTGCGAAGGAAATACGTAGAGCGCAGTAATAACGTCGCGGCGGTGATATCACGATTTTAAGGATTAAATTCATGCATGGCGAGTTTTCGAAAATATACTGACCTACTGACAATCGCATATATCACTCCGGGCGTTATTTAGCGTATAAACCATCATATGCGCCCACGATGATGACCCAAAAAACAATGCTCTAACCATCGCGGTTATCCGATAGCCGGAGGAATAAAATATAAAGCGAGCCAGGCGCGAATCAGGAACGAAAAGCAGCACCGATTGTCGGTGACATCTGACGTGATCGGAAACACCGGCGGTGATCTCGTCGGGCAATCAGGCTTATCCCGGACGTCGACGAGATTCACCGTCACGATTAAGGTTCCCGGATCGGGAGCGAGGTCACGAGCGGAGTCAAGCTTTGCGGCTGCACCTCCATTTCGAACGGTAAATCAGAGGGGAGTTAAAAAAGCGGCGGTGGAGCGATGTTACGCCGCCAGCGGCATGGCGCGGCGTAACGTGGCTCACCGAGCGCGAGATCAAGGCGCGCATTAGTTGCATTTGACGTTGAAGCGTCAGCTGCATCCGCGTCGCGCCGCGCACATTTGCACGTGCACCGCGTCGTCGTCGTCGTCGTCGTCGACGTCCACATCTTGTCGTCGTCGAATCCACGCTCGACTAAGCTGCGAGGCGAAAGAGACGCGAACACGTGCGATACGCGACAATGACAAAGGTCTCGAGGTTCCATGCGCATTTTCTCCCTTCTTTTCTTGTTCGATTTTCTACCCTCATTGCCACTATATTTCTTTTTCTTGTTAAAAAAAGAAGCATGAAAAGAAAGAAAATAAACTTCATTGCGTATTCTCTGACGATGATTTACGTGTAAAAGATTTATGTAATTTACACAACCGACCGAATCCACCCGATCGCAATCAGCCTATCCGATCCAATTGTAAATTTGGTTAGATGGATACCATCACCAGGCAGTATAAATGCAGCCAAAATATATCTTTTTTCCCCTCTTTTTCTCTTTCTCTCTATTGTTTTGATGACGAAATAATCGCGGAACGACGTGATACTATAATTAAATGGGTAGTCGATATCGTGCAGGTAGACACAATGTCCTTTGAAAAATATTTACTCGGGGTAAAACAGCACGCTTACCGGGTCGATGCAAATTTCATCTATTTTCTTTTTTTCAATTCCAATCGAATGTAACACGACAAACCGATCGCAGAGATCTTTTCGACATGTTGAGATAAACTTGCTAAATTACACGTATTTTTTTCCCTTTTTTCTAACAACATAATTATGAATTGTATACTTACAATTTTTCTCATATATTTTAAATACTTTTTCTCATATTCTAAAACTATAAACGAAATTAAATTAGTAATAAACTTCAAAAAGCTTTTGAAGTGTTTAAAGGCTTTAAAAAAACTTTTTTTTAAAGTCTATTACTAATTTAGTTTTGTTTAGAGTTGTAAAATATAAAAGTAACGTGAATATTTTAATTAATATAATGTATTGTATTTTGTTATAAATCTAACACACACGAGGGATCACACAATATTATATATATTGTCAATGTAAAATAATATAATTCATACTTGTTATCTTTTTTTATAATTTTTAAAGAATTTTTATTATTAATCTATTGTTGCGAAAAGAATTGCTAATTTCTAATTTTCGCAAATATAAGCATTAAAAAATATCTTTATTTGCGACTAAGTCTTTTTTCAATTACAACATGCATGTGAAAATATTCTATCAGATGAATTTCATCGGATAAGCTTCACATAAATGCACACACGAGGATCGCAGGGGCGATCATTCTTATACCATTTTTATCTCTTACTGGCAACAATTCGTCAACATTTTACACGCGGATTTCGCTATCACCGATATCGCAACCACGGCGCGGTCAATTTTGCGAGATCGCGCGGTGATACCTCGACCTCGACACATCGACGCGCGGCGCAACCTCCCTTTTTCAATTCAAACCCACACGACCACCTATCGGTGCAAAGAATGTTTAATATCAGATTTCATGCGGGATCGCGCGTCGAGAACGGACCTGTCGTCGTCGGAGGGGGTCGTCCTGCCCGTCATGAATGATGCCCGGCCAGCCATATCAAACGCGACGACGGCTTTGTTTCCGTCCGGCGTAAATCCCGCCGGGAATTCCGCGACGGAATACCGCACGCGCGAAGATTCCGAGCCTGCGAGCTCGGCGACGAAGCTCCTCCGGCGTGGTTTCCCTTCTTTCGGACCTCCTATCATCTCCGGCCGGTCTCCCTTCGCGCTCCCGCGCACGCTACGCTTGCCTCGGCTTGCCTCGTCTCGGAGAAACGATCACGCCAACGGCTCACAAAGCGCGCGTCGGGATTGCATCCGAAGAAATTTATATTCCTGCGCTGGATATTCCAGGACGACTCTCGCAGAAAATCCAGGGACGAGGCGAGTTACGCTTCCTCCTCGAGAGAGACGTTTCCCTCCACCCCTCGCGAAAATAAGTATGCATACGCCGCGTGCGTCGCGTTTTTCTTAAATTAGAATCTTGCCGCGACGCGAAGCGAACGTTCCTACGTTCCTGCAGGAAGTCTTTGCGGGTTATCGAAAGTATGTTTAATATAATAAAAATAATATTTGAACGATAACGCCGGGTATCCTGAAATTATGGTATCTGAAAAACGAATTTTAAATTTCTAAGGAATTAAGAAAACGGTAGTTCTTTTAATACAATGATATCTTCTAAAGTTATAGTGACTATAGCAAAAATATTTGAAACGGAAACTTCAATATTATAATATTATAATTTATAGCAAAATTTTATTCTTTTATTCGAACAGGTATTATTAGAATATTATTTTGATGTGTACAAAACTTACATATGTAAAAAATACCTAAAATACCTATAAAAAAAAAAAGAAAATTGAAAGATGAGAAAGCTGTAGCAATAATAGCTTTCCATCAAATTTTTATCAAATTGAAATCCATTCCAAGTTATATATATAAACCGTCAATAAAATGTATATCGATAGTTACGAGCTTATTAGTCGATTAAGTAAACAACTGAATTTAATTTCTCTTCGCATTCAGCGTGTATCGTCTGTCTGAAATTATTTGGTAAATGAATTGTTAGTTGTTACTAATTAAAAAGATGCCAATTACTGTTGTTTATAGGATATTAAATTATTTAATAGCTGAAATAATGTGCATCACGTCGCGGGGGAGTTACTAAAACTACCAGCGTTTACGATATGAATGTTTATTTGATTTACTAATATGCATAACGTCGACATAAAAATACACGCCGGTAGAATTCGCGATAATGACGAAGCGTTTAATTAATCAATTTAATTAACTGCACAATGTGTTCCTTGCAACACACGCAATTTACAAAGAACACATTGCGCGAAAAACTCTATGGGAAATAGCGGGGGTTAGAAGGATAATCCGACCCAATCTTGCAGAAATTGCATCAAAACGAAGTTATTTTACTGCACGTAAAACGGCGAAATAGAGTTTTCGTAGCGCGCTCCCGCGTAAAAAATTCGAGCAAGAACTTGCTGGAGAATTCCACATGCGAATGCTGCACAAAAAGGCTTCAACGGCAAACTAGGGAAGCTACGCCGCGAATCCGTGCACGTTGCTCCCGTGTGCGTAATTCTTTTTCGTTTCTTCGTTTCGTGTATGTTATTTCTTGTTCTTGTCGGCCGGGGCGAGTGAAATGCAACGACAGAAACGAGTGACACCGTATTCGTCGAAATGGAGGCACATTGTGACTGTGACGAAAATGGATTTTAAAAAATCGTCGGCGTATCGAGAAGTAATAATTCAGAGAATAGCAATAATTCAGGTAAAAAGTAATAATTCAGACTATACCACATTTGGATTAGACACGAGCTAGAGAGGATTATCTTTACGTTCGATGTTCAAATGTTAATCTTGCAAAATGAAACATCGAGACAGGCAAATGAACAAATGGAAAAGAACGCATGCTTTATGAGTGTGTGTGTGTGCATTGTCGATGCATCTTTCGCATGAAAAATAATCCTTATCTAACGCACCCGTCCACCCTCTCCTCATAATTATAGCAAGATGAAACATAATCCCCCTGCTACTGTGATGAGAGAACGGGAAAACGTATCGTATCGTTTTTCGTTAAAGCGCATTATTAAACACCATGAGAGTGACGCGTATAATTACGCTCCGAAAGAACAAACAGCGGAGGGGGTTTAATTACGCAATTTTTGCGCACAAAACAGCCCATCGACAAAAGCGTAATATAATATGTTTACACGTTGAAAGCTCCGCCGGTCTCTTTCATGCGATATCGCGATGATAATAAATGGGGAACGTTATCTCTCGCGCGCGTTTACGCGAGAGAAGTAAACCAAACGACCCTCGCCGTAACGAACCTCCGTGTATCCTCGCAGCGTCCTTAGTGAAGTCGTATGTCAAAGCGCATATAGGTTAATTACACGCTCTATATACGCTCTATACACACGCTCTCACGCACCTATATCTATCTCGCGCGCATACGTTTTGTAATCCTTAGTCCTCAAAGGCAGATCTTTGCGCTCACCTTATGCACGATTAGCTTAATCTCCGCGCGTATATTAGACGCACCCTTCTGTGAGGGTAGCTCCTTAATGCTCGCGCTATGTACCCAACGTTCAAGTCAGCGATATACCTATCCACTCTCGCGTTAAATGGTGAAAAACAAACTTTTCTAATAATATCTCTCAAAGACTTCCAGGATACGTTTTAATAACAATGGCAAACACGATACGTATAGTGATATAATAAACGTATAGTTACATTATATGATTATAACATAGAGAATATAATAATAGCAGAGATAATAGCTTTGAGCATAATGGCAGTTATTAATTACAATCGTACTGTCATAATAACCACGAATGATATCACAAAGCATTACAGTATATCAAATTTCACTGTTTACTGTCCTATCATCTATGACAATCCATGTTATTTAGCACGTATGGAAAATTTTTATAAAATCAAGAATTCAAATATAGAGTACAGCGGAATAATTTGGATAACAGTAAGCATTTGCAAGAATTTTGGAAAAATCTCTTATTTTTCTGAAATTCTTGCAAATGCTTACTGTTATCCAAATTACTCCACTTTCAAATTACCCCGCTGTATTCTACATACTTATATAAATATGTATTTTAAAAACTTGCGAATTTACATATATATATATATATATATATATATATACATACACAAGTATATAATGATATACACGGAAAGAATTTCCTTTTAAAATTTATCCTGAAAATCATGTTAATCATGGGACAACATAGTATTTTGACAAATTTTATATAATTTTCTGTTTTTTTTTACTTTGCACTACAATAAATTTGTTGTAGTATATATTTTTAACAATAGTGAAAATTACATAAAATTCGTCGAAAACTATGTTGTGTTATAGTTAACATAATTTTCAGGGTAAATTTTAAAATAAAATTCCGTATATATACATATATATAATTATATAGATATATGTAAATGTAATGTTTAAGGATCTTAAAGCGAACTAATACTTTTTTTGTTTCTCTTATTTAGACATAGCACACGGCAACTTCACGCCCGAGGAAGCTCCGACCACCGAATCACCTATTCAGAGTGACGTCTTCGTCGAGAAGAACGGCGCCGCCGAGGGCGAGCTACCAGTTTCGACGGCGAAACACGACGACCCCACGTACATGGCGATCGTGATCGGCGTGCTGACCGCCGTAATACTTTCACTCGCCGTTGCGATATTTCTGATTGTTTCGCGACACAGGCAACGCAAGTGCTTCGCCAGCCCTATGACCGGTAAAGCCCCTTCGCATTTAGGATCCACCTGCGCCACCGTCGAGAAAGGCGCGGCTCTGATGGCGTACACCTTGGAGGACGACGAAAGGTACAATCGATTGCTTGATGAAAAATAAAAAAAGATAATCGTAAAATAGGAAACGAAACTGCTAAAAACAATCTTGGACAATGTAAGAAAAATCCGGGATGTATATAATTTCTTCGATGCACTTTTACGTATATTAACATATATTAACAGAATTTTTCTTGTTAGATTAACGTACGCGAATGTTATTGAAGAATAAAATAAAATTGCATGATTTTTTTGATTTTTTATTATAAATAACCTTTAAGCAACGATATCTTTCGAATCTCAATTATATTTTAATTAGAATATGAAATGATATCTTGAATAACTTTAACAATAATTAAATTTATCAGTTATCGGTAGTAAAATCGAGCCAACTTTCAATGGTGGTTTAATATCTTTTACCGACATTCTCATTTATTGCGCGGCCGTGGACGTCTAGACAGCCGGATATAAGGCCATGCGAATATTCGCTTTTGCATCGCGAAGCGTGTTTAACGATAATACACGACCGCCGTACGAGGCCGTACTCCTCATTTCTTCCAAGTTTATGTCCACACAGAACACACGCTCAGATGACGGAAGCGGCCTTCCAATAAACTTTCCATCCACCATGCTCGTTAGCGAACGTCCAATAACGTCCAATAACGGACATCCTCGGGCAATATATCGAGTTTGTGCGGCACGAATGTCTCCAAAGGAGATTCTCCGGCCGCCTCGTAACTCCGAAGCATCCCGCACCAGTTTCGGCATCGATCCCCCCCCTCCTCCCCCCACCCTCACCCTCTTCCGAACTCCCTGTCCGCTTTGTGCAATCCGATATTGCAGTTGCGAGCTTCGTACCGAAAGAGAGAACGTGTAACGTGCAACTTCAAGTAGGCGTGCGAATGTTGCGCCGGGCCTTTGACGGACCGCGCGTTCCGCACACATAATACTAAAATTTTCGAGCGGAAAATATACTGCTCTTGAAAACCGAAGATCCGTACGGCCCGCAAAGTCAGAGTTATTTCAATGCATCTTGTATGTACACGAAAAAAGAAATGATACGTTGTATTAAACAGTATTAGCCAACAGCAATCTAAATTGAAAATAATCTTGTTCATTCAATATCAGTATTAATGGAAATAACAAGAGCACGATGCATCTGTCTGATTAGTTAACAAGATTATTTTCATTCAAACTGCGCTGCCGGCTAAATGTTGTTAATATATCTTTTTTTTTCCCCGCGTACAATTCTCTTGAAATGCGATGCGGATCATAATATCGCATTATTACGATTACGATTTAAAAGCTATTTATGTATTGTGCGCAGTTCGAGTGTAGAACTGTTAAACGGCCTATTGTAATTTGAATAAATAAGTGATAGGTAACAAATATCAGATTGCAAGTCCAAAAAGGGATGTATGTCGCGAAAAGGAATATACGTACAGCTTATTTCGCCGTGACTATCGTTTTCGTCGGAGAGCACGAATTATATAACAACAAGAAGAGTTTATATCGGCCATCACGATCTGATGATAAATGGAACGATCTCAGCTATTAATCGATTGCTTCTCTTTCAGATACGCGGGCGGTTCTCTGCCGACTCTGCCCCGCGACCTCGGAAATCGTCTCCTAGACATCGTGAAGTTGGACGACTACCAAGAGCCGTATCAGGCGCTAAAGTACGCGCCGTACTACAGCTACAGCACCGTCGTTATGGAGATGAAAGACATGATGCTGAACAACAAGGGCACCAACATCAATCACTCAGGTATGCGACGCTCGAACGCATCTACACCTATACGTCTGTACGGACGTCTACACCTACATCCATTCGCGACTACTCGCACACGCTCATGCAGACACCCGCATACACATACACGCATATGTACGCACTCCGCGTGCACACACTCGAACGCCGCGGCTCCTGTGCCAACGGCCGTGCACCTACATACAACGTCCCGGCAACAAAGCATTCGCCCTGACCGCAATCAATACGCCATCCCCTTCTGCGCTCGCTCCTCCTTTGCTATATCATCCGCAGCGGTGTACGCGAACGGTGCAGTTGACACGTCGTACGATTATGCGGTACCGGAACTCGGCACGGTGCCCCTGCTCAATCAGGATGCCGGCGCCGGCCGCGGGGCGACCGTCTCCAACGCCACCGGCGATCAGGACGGCTTCTTCTCCAAAAGTTCGCGGGCCACGAAGACCGAGGATAAGAAGGTAACAAATTCGCATTTCTTACAAGACCTTTACGTGTTTTATTCTACATTAGATTAATTGTATAGCATTAAGCTCGATAAGTCTAAATTTTGATATAAATTAGAATGCAACAGAAATAACTTCACAATCTTAAAATGAACAAAATGAAATCTTTTATTAATTCCAATGGTATCAATATTACTTGTAAGACTCTATAAATTTAATAACAATTCGGAAAAAAGGATTCCATCAAATATCAATTTTTAACACAAATCAAATTACTTATCTTTAGCTTTAGAAAACATTGTTAAAATCTTTCTTAGATCTTATATATTAATGTTATGTCTCTTTCATTTAGCATTTAACATTTAATTATATAATAATATAAAAGTTATCCAATAAAAATAGGCAGAGAAATCTTTAATTTAGTTGGCATGGTATATATACTATATATCGACGTATCATGGGTATCGCAAGGCAACGACGAGAATCCAAATCAGGAATCAAAAGGAAAAGCGATGGCATTAAAGTTTTAATGAATAATGCCGACCGATCTTAATGCGCGCTCTATAAGTAAAGAGTCGAGAAAAAATGCACACCGTTGTCGTACCATTAAACGTAACTTTCCACCGGTCAGAGATAAATTCGCAATTAATAATTTAAATCAATATGGTGGAACGAGAATGGAACGTTTGGGGCGGATATATCTCCCGTGGGTACAGTATAACGTAGCTCCAGAATGCCAGAGCGCAGTACGAGGGTGGAAAAGAGCGCAGAAAGCCCTCCGGACCGAGATCGAACACGCGAGACGATCCCCCGGGTTCTCCATCGACATAAAAAGAATCACGGGATCGCGGCCGAAGATCAATTTAAAAACGCGCGTGTAATCGGCATTGACGGATATTTTTTTCTATATTAACGGTACGGCGATACGGCTGGCTGCCCTTCATATATATAAGTACGGCTCTCTTCAAAATATCCGTTCGATTTTATGCACTTCTAACATACAGGAATAATTGTAAGTGTATCGTAATAAAATCAGATCTCGTGCAGTTGCGTACATGTCGATGATTTCTGAACGAAAACTACTCGACGATTGAAACTGTATTGATAACTTTGCATCAAAGTTTAGGTACTTCATGTTACGAGTCTTTAATAAAATTCCTTAAAATCACCTGTAATAATTTATAAATATTTTTATAAATAAATTACCTAATAATTTTCCATCTACACTGTTAAATCTATAGTGTCAAACTGAACCTTATTCAACCTTATTCACCACTGTTCCTACTTAATAAATAGTTATTTTTTACTAAAACAATGGAGTTAAATAATTTAAAACAGTTCAAATTTTACCCAAATTTATGTTAAATTCCATTGTTTTATTTAAAAATAACTACATGACTGACATAACTACATGACATGACTCCCAAAAGTAATGAGATTTTTGGTGTCCCAATCCTATGTTAATTAAAAATAACTATTTATTAAGTAGAAGCAGTGGCGACTTAAATAAGTCTTCAATTTGACATAGATTTAACAGTATAGATTCTGTGATAAAAAAATGTAAACAAATATTTAGATAATTATTTACATCCTCGAGGTTAAACATGTTGAAATCTTTCTTATTATACTGTTTGATAATTATCTGTAGCTTTGAATTATCGTTATGTCTATCACTTTTAGCATCCGTGATTAATACATTAAAATAATTGTTTTGTCATGTATCGTCAGCAACTACGACTGTAACTTCTACCGCGTGGCGCAACGGAAATAATTAACGCTGCAATCTCCGCGATTGAACCCCGCGAAATATTATCCCTGTGACAGGAATGACGCAACTTCGGAAAAGGATAATTGGAACGAATCGCCAAGCGAGCGACGGGCGCCAAAATAGCCGGTGTGTGACAGCCGCTCTGCTTAGACAATAAATCGCTATCGCGGCTCGTCCCACATGCCGCCGGAAATGGAGCCGGAGACCGGCGGCATAGTCCAACGTTGTTCGCGAAATCGATCGATTGATCGCCGTCGTCGTCGCTCGGCCTGTAAACGAACTCCCGTCGACAGAACACGTCGACAGGGGTCCTCTCGCGGATACGCCCGCTGCTGCAACCCTCATGGAATGTATCATCATTACGCGGTCCAGCGGCTTTCCGTTCAGTCCGCTCCGTTAATTGCGGAGAGAAAGCGCGTCGTGTAATCACGTTTCCAACCGCCCCGCCTCCAACGGCGGGACCCATCCAGCCAACATCGCGAAAATATCACACGATAGGGGTTGATTTCACGGCCAACCATCCCGGTATCGAGTGCTTGGCGAGAGCACACGGCCCGTACATAGATATGAAATTTTATGACACAGGTAATCTCTTGTTTTCAAGAGCTACATGACGCCCGATACATCTTGAATTGGCAAAATAACACACATGCAGAGAAGACACATGTTACAGATGAATTATTTTTGCACTGGGAAAAAATGGCTGATTTTGAATTATATGTATATTTTAGGAATGACATTGAACAGGACTATCTGTCTATTAAGGAATCAATATTCTCACGAAAACAAATTTCAAGTAAAATATATCTCGCACATATTTCTCGATGAAAATAATCGAGCTTTGAAATATCGTGACAATTTTTTTTACAAATTTTGTTATACGAATGCAAGAGATGATCGTTAATCATACGATGGACAAAGTGTCTGTATCTTTTTTTTCCTGTATAATATTCCGCTTTAGATTGGGATTCTACGCGTCCATGTCAGGAGGCATAAGGGAGAATACTTGATAAGCATTTGCCGCCCCGTTCCCTCGATCGATTCCCTCGAAGCCATGAATGCGAACAGCTTCTTCACTGTCGAGTGAGTCCTTTCTCTGCGTCGGGATACGCGTGTGTCCCGCGGATAGACACATCTGGTATATCGCGCTTTGCGTATACGGTTTCCGCGGCGTGAATCGAGATTGATCCGGGCACAATGCTCGGGACGGGACGCTCCAGATCCGAAAGTGCCCGTGTCTACGTCGAGACGTCTGCGCGTGATTGACACCCGACAGCGCCACTCGAAACAGTCAAAACATTTCACCCCGTGTCGCGTCGGGTCTGGCCTTGACGCTTCGTAGCAATGCCAATCATCCTTCTCAGCGGATTCACTGTTATCCGTAAAACGGGGATTACTCGGCGAATACTCGGCGCGTTCGACAATATTTCTTTTCATGTCACTCTCACTTATGAGAACGTCAGGTTTCAGGAACGACTTCCGCGATCAGTTACGGTATCCTCGATTGAAAATAGATGATCGCACATTATTATTGACCGCGCACACGAATGCATTCATTTTCGTGCAATAATTCGTAATCAATGGATATATTTATGTATCGTCATCTCACATTTATGAATCTCCTAATATATACTTCGATCCTTCGAACAATTCACAAGATTTCTATGCCATTCTCCTTTATACGAAAACATTATTGCAATGTTTCTAATTATTCATGTATCTCACTCAAAATATCCCACGATCCAAAGTAGGAAAGTACATCGATAAGAGTAGCGCGAGATGTATCACATCTTATCTATAGCATTCTGCGAGTCGACTTTTACCAATCGACTATAGGATACTCCACGACCAATAGAACACTTGTAAGTTGTGATACAGTTCCGCGTCTTCTCTCGTGCACTCGATAATCCGCAGACGTGAACGCGAGGATCAAAGGGGGGTAAGCCGTTTGTCGAATGACGGCCGTAGATCCTGCGATACCCACGATGCGCCCCGCCGGCGCGACTAGCGTGATCATAGATCGTTGATTATCGTCGGATAGCCCGCACAATGTATTTGCGCTTTCGTGTTGCAGTCGCCGACTCAACAGGAGGTACTCTCGGCCCTGAAGAGACGTCTGGAGCAGACCAGCGTACCGCTCTTCCCACGGCATCGCCTTCGCATGCTCTCCAAGCTCGCCGAAGGCGCCTTCGGAACGGTAATGACATTGTTATTTCATCCGCGAATAATAAGTATATATACTTCCAATTAGATACGGGCACTGGATAAAACGACGAATCATTCGTCGGCGATCTTGACGCTATCCGTTACGCTAATCAATCGAACTTAGGGTGGCTCTTTAGTAAAATGCTGAAAATTTGGGATGTCTCACCAGAGCTCACCAAAATCATAAATATGTATTTGCATAATTTGGATGAAATATTAAAACTACGTGTATATCTAATGAAATAATATGAAACCAACGATATTTAGTATGCAAAAGTGATAAATAAAATCACTAAAAAGAAATTAAACTGACAAGCCGTTTGAGATTATGTGATATTTTTCCATTTCAACATTAAATATCTTTTCAGAATGGTCGGTGATCTATTACTTTTTTGTGACCATTAAAATCGTAATTTTTTAAACTATTATAATCTCGTTTTTTTAGAAAATTCTGTCGTCTCGTTTGTGTGCAGTTAGTCAAAAAAACGATCCTAATATATCGCTACGTAGGGTACAGCGGGGTAATTTGGATAACAGGAAGAATTTGCAAAAATTTCAGAAAAATAAGAGATTTTAAGATACATTTCATTAAATCAATGTCTGAAATGATTTTTCTGAAATTCTTGCAGATGTTATCCAAATTACCCTGCTGTACTCTAATATACGTGAAAAGTTACATTTTCAACATTTTTTTTCTCTCTTATTTCATCGGTGACCTACTCTAGAATTTTGCACGTCAAATTCGGTACTTCAACTTCATTATATAAAAAAATTAGACATTTCTGTTGTAATTCGATTTACTAAAGAACCACCTTAATACCGATATCTCAACTTCGGGAACTTGCCATAATGGTTTAGCAATTACTTTTGCATTTACTGTAAATTACTTGTATGCTCTACTGTTCTCATTTTAAGTGACACAGAGTTACTAAAGTTGATGTAACGTTAAAAAATGTGTTACGCCGTTACAACAATTAATTTATCAGCGTTATCCGTTGCCGCGAAAATGTAAGTTCGCACTGAATTTCCCGCGTGAATTTACACGATGTGTCGTAACTCCTCCGGCACAGCGACGATCGCGAAATCAATCCGTTTGTTGGCCGCGCGGCCCCGCGCGCGCACGGGCAATTCAAACGTGCGCAGGATGCGCAACAATACGTCGATTAATGAAGTGCCCGGGACGCGTTATTCTTCGCCGGCACAATGGCGCCTCGTCGGGGTCGTCGAGGATAATCAGTTTAGGATGCGTTAGAGCGGCTAATAATTCCCTTTTGTTTCCCGCCCCATGTACCGACGACGCGCGCGTCGTTAATGACGACGGGCGAGGAGGAGGAGGAGGAGGATCGCCGAAACGTTCGCTCGTTCGTTTCGCACAGTTCGCCAGTTGCCGCGTCAGGCTTCCGTGGACGCGGATGCATTCGCATGCAGATCGCGATCGCGCGAGACTTGCCACGAGATCGGACACGTCGTGTTGCGAAATCCGTCGGTCTTCGTGCGATGATTGTCGGAAGATCGTCGATTCTCTTACGCGGAAATCGCAGAAGGGTACAATCGCATTGTATCATCATGCGCTACGTCTGATGATTGATTATCCTTTATTTCCGTTTTAGACCTCTGTATAGGCTACGATTATTAAGGATTATTAAGGCTCGGAAAGTTTTCTGAATATACATTACCAACTAATGAAAAGTATATATTCTTTTAATTCGTATCTGCATTGTAAAGAAGGATAAAAATTCAGAGCAGACCATTCATAGAGCTATATAATAAGAGTAAATTGTGTGAATTTCTTTTGGTTTGTACTTAATTAAATTTTATTGCGTCGCGCGAAAAAATTCTATTTTTCTTTAAGAATAATATGCCAATTGTAAAATTAAAAACTGCAAAGAGAACATTTAAAAAATAGTTTATCTTAAATATTGTTTAATAAATTTTTAAAAATGTTACAAATTTTTCTAAAAAGTTTTTTCTCTTAAGTATATTTATTAAATTTTCTCGATATTGTACGTTATCGCTTTTGATATTGAACGAAAAATTTCTTCTGGTAAAATTTGTTTCGCTACATGAAAAGCCAAGTAAAAATTATTGACCTTGCAAAATTGTTATTATTATGTATATATGCGAACAAAACACGATGTAAATGATAAAAAAGTTAGCAAAAAGTCGGCTTATGCAAAATCACGTACGAGATTTGTCATGCAGGTCATGCAAAATTTCGGTTGCTTCTGTCAAATTTATCCTGATCATGAGTAGTCTCTATGCATAACGCAATTCAAACAAATTATGCATATAAAGGTATACGTGGCGGAAGCTGAAGGGATTCCGGAATACGGGATGACGACTACCCTCGGCAAGCGACTCGTCGCCGTCAAGTTTTTACTGCCAGAAACCAGTGAGAAGGAAAAGTGAGTATACACATGTCCATATGAAAGCCACAATTTGCATTCTGTTTCGTTACGGTAACGCTCGATTGAACGAGTCATGCCGTTCCTCTAGCCCGTTTCCTCCGCGTGTACACTTTTACATCTACGTGAAGACGCGTTGATATCCGGTTGCATTCACGATTTTTACAATGTTTCATATCGATTGACAGATTGTGAGCTACCTTTTGGAAAAAATATAGAATCGATAATTGATGTCATTGGCGTTAAGAAAATCCTATTCGTAGATGCATCAGACAAATTAATCACAAAATGCCACATATGAAGAAGCTGTACATTCAGATCTAATAAACATTTTATGCGTTAATATATGTAATACACATTCGAAATGTGTCTAGAAAATTATTTCGGTCATTGCATGCGCGTTAGTTGGAAGTATAGGATCTCGTTTTCAGCTCGATTTCCCATGCAGTATCGAAATTTAGCATAAGAAAAGGAAATATTTTCCGTGAGATGATACTATGCGCGGAGATCCGCGCATAATGGCATATAAGCGCGTCCAAAAATGCGATGGCGGAAGTTAAGAGGGCAGCAGGCTTAAATTATGCGAGAGAGACCGTTCTCTCTCGTGGCAACAGCACGCGATACATCGAATTCGGAGGTAGAGAACGAGGTCCCCTTCGTCCGTCCGACCCGTCCGTGTTCTCCGGCCGAATGCATGCGACGACCCGCGCGTCGCGGCGCGACCGACGTCCGCCGAGGAAGCCCCGCGGCGGCGAAACGTCCGGATATACCGTTCCCGGACGATCGTTCTCGCGGCTATCGCGTCAGACATCAGAAAAAGGCCAGTTCGATTCCACGAATGGAACGGATTTGCATACAATGACCGGGAGATAGGGTATCGGGCCGACTTTGGCGCGCACTATACGGGCCGAACGCGCACTGTGCAGCGCGGAACGGAGAGAGCGGGATATACCTCGCGTAGCGGAGATGACAAAGCTTCCCACCGACGAACATCGACGGCCCTCCCCTCATTGGATACCGCACGGGACCCATCGCGCCCTGGCACAGACTCTGGGCTCTGACTCGGAGCCAAAGAGAAATTTCGTCGACTCCGTCCGCGGAGCAATCTGTCGGACGTCTCAGACGATGCGAGGGAGAATAGAGAGCAATTTGGCTGATTTAGCGTGCACGAGTGTACCTACTTGCGCGCGAGGAGTTTCGCTGCATATTGCAATTCTCCAACAGTGCCCGGCACGGTACATCACGTTGTGTGCGAAGTGATTGCACAAGCGTCTTACGAAAGTGATTAATTTATTGTTAACCATTATCTCAATTTATCTTATCTATTATCTCAATATATCTTATCGATGTTCCGCTACCAGGAGAATCAATTTTAGTCGATCCATATTTGTTAAACCTTTATAAAAATATCACGCGAGAGCTACTGATATTTAAACGTTTGAGTTTAAGGATGTCTAGCTATACAGTCACAGACAAAAGTTACTGAAATATGAAATTGATATAATTCTATGCTTTTATAGATATACACCATATCGTGCTCGTATCGTGTAAAGGATAAAATAATGCCTGCAGTTAATATGATATTTGGCACTACAAATGAATATATTTGTATATTTTACAAATCTATTCATTTGTAATGCCAAATATCATATTAACTGGCATTATTTAAGTGATCCTTCCCAAGTAACGATTACGAGAAGATCAAGATGAAGTCATCTTGACTAACAATAAGATTTGACGAAATTTTTCATCAAAATTCAGTCAAAGATCGGAAGAGCACACG
>NW_012026832.1:328811-349386 GCF_000956235.1 Wasmannia auropunctata
ATATATATATATATATATATATAACTAGATATACATATAGTCTCCGAGACCCGTCATATTTTATCTCGAGCGAAAAAGATCTTCGAAAAAGATCCTTAGTGGATCCTCAACATCCGCTCACGCAACAAGCTCCTATCGCGCCGGATGACTTATAGCATTTCGTGTCTGCATCGGCGAGTTTGCCCTCTGTATCGAAACGCGAGCAACTGCGACGTATGAGAATCTCACAGCAAATCCACATTCTTACGCACGCATCACGTCGCGAGAGATAAAGGAATCTTTTCTCGCGTCAATTCGTTATTCGTTATCCTAATATAAATTACTACGTACAATTAACTTTGTATTCTAACTTCGCCGAGCGTGTGCGAAATTAAGGTCATCATATGTATACAAATTTTAATCGTAACTGTAAAGTCGTAAGCATATTACCAATCACAGTCGAACATTCTAAAACGTAATACCGCAATTTTGATCGTGATTGGTTAATTTGCTTAATTATACGGTCTTATGATTACGATTAAAATTGTTGTACGAATGATGGTCTTTAGCATCCGAACATTCAAATTTCTTACTTTTGACTGTACCTTCGCCAAATATATTTGAATCGATTTTCTTTTTCTTCGTTCAAACTGTTATATTTTATCCTTTTATATCAAAATTCGCATTGCCTGCACATTCATCGCGCATAGAGTCGAATCGCGAAGGTGCTCCACGCGACAGTAAATAAGCAAAGTACAACGGGGGATGCAACGCGTGTGCAGCCGCTCGTTCAGAGGAGGCTGTGTTGACGGTAGATAAGGAATGTTTTATATACCATACTCGCGTATTACGGTGTGCGCGACTCTCGCGCTGATACTTTATTAAAAATAACGTGTGGGCTCGACTGCCCCGATTTGCATCCATTCGAGACAAACGACGCGTGGATATATATCGTCTCTCCGAACTATCGAAATCACGATGATAAAGTTTCGTCATTGTAAGACGAAGCTGCTATAGTTCGTTAAGATCTGTTTGTTACGTGCAAGTTTCAGTTTTATCTACTTTAAGAATTGTGGCTCTCTCAAGAAGTTATAATTAAATCTCGATGCAATTTTTTATTTTAAGTGCTTTTATACGTTTCTCGAAATTGGTTCGTTAATATAGTGGCAGCATCTTGTATAATCTTTTTTATGCAAATTTATATTTATACTATCATGTTATTGCTAAATTGAGATCGTTGTCGAGAAAATTAAAGGATATTCTCGAAATCGAAATTAAATTGCGAATTTGGCGTCACGTTACGCGACATACGCCGATGCGGAATCGGGAACATTCCTGCGTAACCGCCGATGCCAGCGGCACGAGAGGGGAGAAATTGAGCCGCGAATACGAACTTTCGGCTAATGTGACGTCATTAACCTGCCTTAGGAGCGAACGGTAACGTTAAACGGGCTATTTTGCATATAGCGGCCAACGACAGGACCGTGTGTTTCGCCCACGCCGCGGCCGGGCTCGGAAGGTGCCGCGCGACAATCGCGCGCACCAGCGGGATTCTTAGTTTACGGCGAATCGATACGCATGGCGCCGTCGTTTCGTTAACGGTCGCATTAAGCTATCACGCGAGAGTGCCATTACCAAGCCGATCGTAAGTAAGGCCGGAGTAACGATGCTGCGTGGAAAGGCGCGTCGCGCATATGTACTCATACGCTGGAAAGCGCTTCCCTTATCCGGAAGTACACGACCCAACGAACTGGATGGCGACCGCAGCCGTTAACGTTGCACGAACGTCGGGATCACAATGCAGAAAGCGCGCAACGTGATACGAGAGTCATTATCTGGGACGGACATCGGCATGATTCTTGCTGCTTTAGAACGATATCAAATTTATTTTACGCTTCGTTATTTTTTATATATTTATATATTTCTCGTATCTCTAAAATTCTTTCAAATTGAATGATCGAACTACGATACGTGCGATAATTATTACGATAATACAAAAATAAGCATCGCAATAATTGACGTAAAACAAACATAAAATTAGGCTTCTTTTATTTCGAAAAGTCGCAAGATTAATTAGTTATATTCAATTATAACATTAGTGATAACTCACCGAAGAACTGGGTTGATTCTGCACAGGGTGGACTTCCAAAGAGACGTGAGGATCCTGGCTGCCCTGGAAGATCGCAATATCGCACGGGTCCTGGGTGCCTGCTACCGCGAGGAACCGTATTGCGTAGTGATGGAATATCTGGAACACGGGGATCTCTGTCAGTTCCTCAAGACGCATATCACTGCCGAGGATGCGCATTCCATGCCAATTGGCGTCAAGACACTCAGGTAACTTTCTAATGACGCGTTCTAATGTTAATCAAAACCTGGTATAATTCTCTCTAAATACGACTAATTTCTCTTAAAATTATTCATTAACATTAACGCCCATTATTAATCGTAAATTTTTTTCTAATTTAAAGCAAATTACTCTCGAATTTGCGTGTTAATTATTAAATTTCTAAATTTTTTATTTCACTACTAGAATACAATTTAATGTATCGCCTTTAATTATTTTTTTGCTGACTTGTTATTTTATTGATATAGTGAAAGAGCAGTGTTTATTAAAACATTTACTGTCCGAAAAAAAATGGCATGCGTGCAGGATGTTTCATGTAACAGTCGCCGCGGAAATTGAACGTTCCCAAATAAAAGCAACGCAGTATCTTCAAAAAATATCAAATTGGAGTACCTTTCGTGAATAAAATTGCCAAAAAGTCATGGAGCACATACATCTGTGTGAGTTTGAAAGCAATAGCTCGTTTTGTAACACACATTTACATTTATATTTTTTACAAAAAAAATATATACATATACATTTACAAAAAAAATATATATACATATACATATATATGTATACCAAGACCAAGTCTACATATATACTTGGCTAACACGATACGAAAATTTTCGATCGTTATATGAGACATTTTCTGAAAACGCAGCTATTAATCCGTTCGTTATCTTGCATCAAAGCGCTTAAAAAATCTACGATCGCATCTTTAGCACGATAGGTATTATAAATTCCAATTTGCACATTCCGGATTTCCTTGTAGCACCAATAAAAAGACCGGGAATGTGTGCCCGCCGATAAGTACCGCACAGTATAGATAAGTATACGTTCCTTTAACACGTTAAGTCGCAGTATCGACTTTTTAATTTTGCACGTTGAAACTGCTAATAATCTCTTGAAGTTCCGTGAAAGATACAGGAATGTTGAAATCGACTGACATCAATTGCTTTCAATAATTTTGATATTGAGAAAACGACGATGTCAAATATTGTAAAGGACGTAAAGCTAGCTTAACTGTTTTCGCCGACACGTTCGCTTAAAAATGTAACATCAGAGAAATTCATATTTTCCAATACCGAGTAGTTGAGATTGAAGACCATCGTATATCACGAAAATTACGATTTTTCTTAGAAAAAATTAATCGTATTATCTAGTCTAGCCCTACAAGTCCGAAAAGAAATTCTGATTCTTTATTGATCTGATACTCGATAGCTCATCTATTGTAGTGTTAATGCCGAAATATGAATTATTATTATTATATTGATGTATATGTATACGACTATACGCCGGCATATGGCAACGCGCTGTTGTTACCGGGCTTAAAGTATTCAAGATTACGGCTCCCGAAGTGCCGCAATCGTCTCTAACGAACCGGAGCTCGGTTTCATTTTCAGCGAACTGCCGTCGTTGAAGTTAACACGCAATAAGTTTCTCCCCCGCGCGAGAGTTTGACGCGTTTATTAATCGTGAGCGACGCACAGCCCTGGCGCAGTCCTTCCTCCTCCCCCCCCTCCTCTCCGATTCTCGTCGACCTACACCTCGGAGGAATACCTCTGAGGCGACGGTGGCGGTTGGGCATATTCGAGTGCGAATACCTTAACTTCGTCGCGGGGAAACTCACGCCACATCGTCGTCGTTTCAGTTTCAACTGTCTCATCTACATGGCGGCGCAGATCGCGTCGGGCATGCGGTATCTGGAGAACCTGAACTTCGTTCATCGGGATCTGGCTACTAGGTGAGTACAATGGGACTTTGCCGAAACGAATCTCCCGCGGATTCGCTTTCATCTCTCGAGAATAAACTTACCTATACATATACGGGCGAGAGGCTTTATCGTCCACGACCGGTATTCACTCTGTATCTAAACACTCCCAACACGATTCTCGTCCTCAGTTTGCACAGTACGCGATTTATACATTAAGCAATACGAGACAAACGATCGCGCGTTATTAATTCTCTATCGTGCAATTTTAAAGCTCAAGATGACTGTATATATATCGCGTATATACATCTTTTTATCACATATTCGACAGACGGTAGTGTATTTCTAAAGATCCCGCGTTATATTCCGTATGCGATTCTTAAATTAAACGAAATTGGAGAATGAATCAAGAGATTTGAATACAGGCGTGAATATACGAAGCTCTCTTCCTCGCGCGAATGCATCGATGCGTGTCGAGGAGATGTAAGATTACAAGGGAATCTTCTCGGTCGACGTGACGCGAGGAAAATTACAACGTGCGGCGGCAACAATACGAGTATGCAGCGAGGGATTTATAATTCCTAACACAGAGCCGGGGGTGATCCCTGTCGCGGGAGGGGGGGGGAGGAAACCGATTGAAAAACACGATACACACATTCCGCCGCGCGCGATTTTTATTAAAAAGTAATTTCAAAAGTCGGTCGAGCACCAAACGCACGGAAGAGGTATGGCGCGGCGTGAATGTCGCGGCATGGTTTTTACGTACGTTATTGCGGAAGGGATAAATGGATCTGCGTTGCGCTCTTGATTTATCTCCCGACGTAAATTCACTCATACGCCCCTCCCGGGCGTATTTTTCCTCCCCCCGTCTCGCTTTCCGCTTCATCGGGCTAACAAGACTCCGGTCCGTGCTATCGACTTTAAATCGTCGCGAATCGAGATTATCTTTCGACGGACGTGCCCCCTCGACGATCCTGTTTGAGATTGTGCCGTCCGCTTTAATTGGCACAGTCTAATAACTAACAGAAATGTTCTCGCGATGTGTGTGGTTGTACTCGGAAACGTGTACGTATACGTATAGAGGGAGGATTTTACCATGTCGAGAAAGAGAGAGAGAGAGAGAGAGAGAGAGAGAGCCCGTTAAAACGGGACGGGGGCACCGATATCGATTCCCCCTTCCCCCATCCCTCTGTTACACTCGCAGGATGAAATTGAATTATACCAACCCCCGCAGTGCATTTCCATAAGCCCCAAAACAAACGGAGCCGAGAACCGCATGGGAAATCAACGATTTGTTAGTGAATCGTCGCGAGGAATGCGGCGAGAGAAGAGTGCAGGCAGCGCTAGTTTGTGAATGGTAGTGTGACCTCGGTGTAGAAAATTTCAACTCGACGTTTTACTTTCTTTCTATCCAATCGCGTTCGATCGTCACGACCGTCTGGATCAGCTTCTAATATTGCGTCCCTCGCAGACTGCTCGCGGACTGATTCCTCCGCGGGGTTTTTCGCACAGTATATAGCAACCCCCAAAGTGCGCACGACTTCGAGCACACAATAGCCACCTTCCTCAATCCAACATAATGGCCTATAATATTTGTCACGTTTGCGGTCGATTTTCCTTTCAAGCACTAAAAGGATCTCCGCCTCGTACGCATTAAGTATAAATCGAGAGATTGTCGGGAAAGGGCCGAATGTTGTCTAAAAAAAGAGCGCATGCATTTTTTATATATTTCGATCCAACGCGCGTCTTTAACTGGGAGTACAGAAGTTAAAATTTAACAAGTCTGTGCTATAGTAATGAAATTTTAATGCCGAAACTTGCCAATTATTCTGCTTGAATTTTCCATCGACCACAGATAACGCGCAGGCGCCCGTAAAATTAATGAAAATACTGCGTTAGCATGAGATGTGCGCCGCACATCGATTTATCCCATATTGAAATTTTTAAATTGATATTACAAATTCCGTAATTCATTAGTTAATTATTCTGTCGTGACATTTCGCGTCGTCGTGCACATCTTTTTCAAGCTTCACACGCTTTCAAACGAGCCCCCATTTGGAATTTCCTTCACTTCTAATATTGCGCATAATTACACGCATCTAATCTGCAAATATTGGAGATAAATCCTCATGATGATCTTCTTCATGCCATATACGTAACGTATACAGCGACCGGTATCGGTAATCATCGATCTACGAATACAAAGTACATCTCGTATATGGAACGAAGTCCATCTACGGTGGCTGTTATTGAAATGCAATGGCCATCTCGCCGAATCGATAGGACGTTTAGATGCACATATGTGCATATATGTATATATCTTCCGCACACACGCGGGCGCACATTCGCTGCAAACCGCCGAGCTCTCATAGCACGTGGGACCTAGTTTCCGGCTGGACAGTGTCTCTCAAACGCTCGCTCGTAAATCTTAATGTATAGCGAGGAGACACTTGCTGCGAAGCTTCCATGACGATATCAGCCCTGTCAGCATTCCTGAGGGCTTTTGACACGGTTCGACCCGTCGATTGCAGAAATATCGTTCAGAAGTATCGTCAGAACTACTTCTGCGTTCATTCCTGTCTCACGTACTTCATCGTCATATTAAATCAATATTTAGAATTGAGATCAACGGAAATATATTATGTATAAGTAATTCGAAATACCTAGATGCAGATTCGGCGTTGTCATTTTTAATTTATGATAATAATAAGATATTAAATTTTAGATTATACGATAATTACGAAAAGTACTCGCTGCCGTTTCGAAACGATATCTAATTTACGCGCTGCTCACATATTCATGACGAAGCTAATGGTGTTGGAAATTTCAAAATATTTTCAAGAACATTCGAGGGAGTGGAATGTTCGCGTCTGCGATTGCAGCAGCCATAATCCTTTGGTTAAATTTTTAACAAGCCGCGCGCACGGAGCTTTATAAAATTTTAGCGACACTCGCATCAAAACCGCGGCGCGTTATCCTTCTCTGTACGCTTTTGTGAGGAAAAAAAAGCCGATGCGATCGCGTTGCAAATAGATCGATGCCTTTTGTATAGGCGCCGGGATTTAATCAAAATTTAATCAGAATTTAATGGCACCGCCGCTGAACTTCCACTTTGATGGCACACGTCAGCGTGACGAACCGACGATATTCAGTGAAATACGCGACCGTATGGGAATTCCACCGTGGGGCATAAATTCTTCGTGACTGGCGGCGTCAAAAGAGAAATGGACATTGCGGGGTATCAATGGCGCGCGCACGCGATACTTTCGAAATGCATTTTTGCCCTTCCTATCGGACGACCTTTGCGCGCGATTTATCTATCGCGATAAAACGAGAAAGCGCGAGGAGCGAAACATTTTTATTCATTTAAATCGAACCCGGCGAAGGATTCCGCGCTGTATAGAGTTTAAACGTTATCGGAACCGGTTGGTCGGGCACCGAGGATGTTCTACCGACTCCTCCTCGGCTCGAGACAAACTGCCAATCCATCGCAGCCTCTTATTTCATTCGCGAGCGCGCGGTATATAGCTATAGAGTCATTGTCGGAGCCAAGCCAAGTGAAAAAGAAGGAAGGGATCGATTGCTGATCAAACGGTAATGCAATTCAATTGGCTCGAATGGAAAAAGAATACCGACGAATGAAAAGATCGATAGCTTTATATAATGCTTTAAAGATGGAAAGGATAGTGGATTCGCGCGGTGCGAGAGTATTTGTCCAACTGGAAAAAGATATATATATATATATATAAAGATCGGGTATTGTATACGAAGGTACAAAATCTCACGTTACAGTATAACTCGCCAATAACGCTGATAATGTTATTCTGCTAATGTGCGACATCGGAGATTGGCGATAGTATTGGACGCGCTATACGTATACGAATAAACGTACGTCTAAAGGAGCAGGAATAGCAAAAGCCTGTATTCTGTATTCCCGCATGTGGGTATTTCGCATTCCGGTAAAAGAGATTTCCTTCATCCTATTTTGAATCGCAAATGCACCGGACGAGTTTTCTTTCGTTTTCCCTTCTGGCAACAAGTGTAGATAGTACTCAATATTATGTCTAATATTTTTTCCACTGTTTGATTCTCACAATATATATCACGTAGTTTTACAATTTCTAACTTCAATTTGAGCAAAAATGCAGTAGGAACATTATTACGCTCTTCCGTAGAAGGAAAATGTATTAAAATATTTGCTAAAAGAGATCCGAAAAAATACTTTCGTTCATATCTTATTCTCTCTTGCAGCAAAACCCTGCGCTTTTCTTTGCGGCAAGTATAGGCAAACTTTAATATCAAAGTGTTGCGCGTTTAACTCGTAATACAGTTGCTCGGCCTCGCTGATTCCAACATTGGATTTAGAATGCAACTTCGTGCGACAGAGGAGGCCACGATTCTCCTTATCCACCCTCGTGAATATTCTGAAGAATACCGTATGCAAGAATTTTATTCTCCGCTGACGAGAGCTTACGTGTTCGAACCAACCGCGGTTAAAAATTCAAAGAGGACGATTTTTCTTCCATGCTCACTTCCTTCCGCCTGAGGTCTGAGGAACCTTCCCCGGATGATTCATTTGTTCCTTTTCCAACGCATATATCCAATATTCAACTTTCAATCTAACTTGGGGGGGGGGGGGGGGGCGAACGTCCGACTTCAATGTTGATACGCTCGGAACCTCCGACTTCAATTATACAACCGCGTCAATCAGCCAAGTACACTTAACGTTTCTATTCCTATTGACAATAGCGCCCGTGCTTGTGTCAAATGGCCAAGTGATTCCGAGTTTAACTTCGACTTGCAACTTGCACAATGACAGAGGTGATTCTCTTTATCCACCGAAGAAGTCGTCGCGAGCTGAATGTAGACATTCCACTTTCTGCCAAGAAAGCCTGCCTTTGTTCCGATTTCGATTACAAACGCGAAGGAGGCCTTTCGTCACTACTCTGATGTATAGTCTGATTTGGGGCCATTTTTTTCTTTTCATCATTCTTCTTTACATTCTCATAACGAGTGCAACATAATATCGCCAATATTCTCGTTCCTCGTATATAATTTTAGATTAAATTTTGTTTTATATAACACAAAATTGAGATTAAATTAAATTTTGTTTTACAACATAAAATAGAAGATAAATAATGGATAAGATGAGAAACAATATTGTATCTTATTATTATTTTAATCAACGAAGATAAGTTCTGAGTAATTGCTTTCATAATCTCACGAGTTATTAAAAAATAACAAAAATTAATGAGTTTGACTTGCATAATATTTTTCAATATATTAATATGTATTTAAGTGATATATACGTTCTCAATATCTCTATGTATTTACATTAATGAATTATCTACTAATGTTTTTAAATCCGTTTACAAGATATTTAAAATAATCACACAAAATCATGTGAAATTAATATCACAATATCATGAATATAATAATGCATTAATAATATAATAATATAATAGAATACTAAAATTACTATTACAAATAATATATTAGTAATAAGCACTGCTATATCTGATATCCGGATATTACGCAATTAAAATTTTATGAGACATAAATTTCACACAGATTTTGGATCTTCGTCATCGCGATTTATTATTTTTGATTTAAATGCGAGAGATTAAAGTTCTAATCATCAGATTGTGGAGCGGAGATCATCACACCTGATTTATACTGCAACAGCTTCAATGCGAGGCGTGAACGCGGCTTATTGCATTACTGTCGTACTCTACAATATGGGGAGGACCAGGGTCAGCCCCATCGACGCAGTAGCCTCGATGGCGAAGTAGCCAATAGCAATGATCGATAAAGCGCCCCTAATTAACCAGGTTCTGCCGCCAAATTGGAGCTTTGTTCCGGCGGTGAAATTAATTGATTCTATCTATTTCCATACCCATGGCTACTCGTGATAACGTTTGGCTGGTCGCCGTCTCTCGGATACCGAAGATTAGTTCGTCTTTAAAGCGAACTGGTCAATGTCTGGAGCTTTGAGCGGAAGTTGCATGAATGCTTATCCATCTCTAAGTTCTCCTCAGGGAAATGCTCGAACGTAGTAGTATCTCCAGTGGAACTCCCGCTCAAAGGACAAACGAGATGAAATATCAGACGCGTTCGCGATAAGAGAGATTAAGTAACTACATCCATATATTAAGATTATTACATGTAATATAACTACTACTATATCTCCGCGGATATACTGTCACAAACCGATGAACTCTTGATATCCAAGCCTTTCTCTCAGAGGAAATGATTTACGATGATTGCCGTGCGATAATCCGTTGCCGGAGAAAGTTTATTCACGCATCGAATATAATTGCATTATACCCGCGTGTATTTGGGCAGGAAATGCAGCTGGACCACATACGCGAGCAAATGTTACATGCAGACAACCATTCTCGCTTCCGGTTGACTGCCATGCACAGAATGCGCGCGCGTATGCAGATTGGCGGGCGCGCTATGCACTCCACGTACCGGCGAGAGAGATCAATCTGCCTGCGTCTCTTTCGTTTCAGACGAGCCGCTCGGAAAAGTATTCGATCCGGTCCGATAGCGCGTGCGAATTGCGACGAAACTCGTTCTCTGTTCGCAGATTCTAGAAATATTCAGACTATCCTAAAGTCTGAGTCGTTATATTCCGATCGGATCGGACGGGTATTGAAATCAACGATTCAGTGGAGATTATTATATCGAGTAGCACGCGAAAATAAATGTAAAATGATGCGGATTTGCCCTCCTCGACATGATAAAAGATAAAATACAATAATAATTTCATCTTTTTCCATATGTTGTAATTCTGCTTGTAGAAACTGCCTGGTCGGTAAGGCTTATCATATCAAAATCTCGGACTTTGGCACGGACAATGAGCTGTACGCCTGTGATTACTTCAAGCTCGACGGAACTATGCCGTTGCCGGTGCGATGGATGGCCTGGGAATCGATATTTTTGGTAAGCTGTGAGCTCGATTACCTTATCCGAAGAAGAGGGTCTCGTACCCACTGTGCAGTCATATAGCGTCGAAATGCTCGCGAGTAACGTACGTTAAATTCCGATTTCCAGGGAAAGTACACGACCAAGAGCGACGTATGGGCTTTCGCAGTCACCCTCTGGGAGATTTTGAATCTCGGCAGACGTGTGCCCTATGACCATCTGTCCGACGAGGAAGTGGTGCAGAGCCTGCGGCAACTGCATCACGCCGCCGACTGCGGCAGCGCCAATCCCGAAGATAGTTGCAAGGAGGATTCCAGAAACGGCTTCGATTACCTGCCTCGGCCCACCGCCTCCTCCAAGGACATCTACGATCTGATGCTCGAGTGCTGGCAACGGGAGGAGACCGAGAGACCGACTTTCCGTGAGATATCGCTCTTTCTGCAGCGGAAAAATCTTGGATACGCTCCAACATCCTGATATTGAGCCCCGAATTTCGGCGAGCGCGACGTTATTCTTAATAGTCATACCGAGCGAATCGGAGCAAGCTCGTTTCTGAAACGGAACGACGAGCGCGCAATGACGGTCAACGTTCGCATCCGAGGTACTGCAAGGACGAGCGAATAACGATCGAGAAGGGAGGAACGAGCGGCTGTTGAGAAGAGAAGGCGAGAGATACGACGACGGGAGGACAATTACGTATCGCGACATCGAAATGATAAGTACAACAATGGAATTTTACTGTCCGTCAACGAAACGAGAGCTTTGGAAACTTGATGGAGTTTATCGACGGGAATCGATCGTCCTTCAATTTCGTCTCGAGTCATACTTATATCTTTTTTTTCGGACAACGAGTATTAGCGGACAGGAAGTAAAGTTATAAGAGTAGGTAGAGGAGTTAAGTGCGGATCGAATCTTCGAGAATCTTACGATACTGGGATTTGTGTCGTGCGAACAGTCCGAGGTATCGCGTGCCGCGAATACAACTGATCTCCGTAGAATTCTCAATAGCGAGACTGTTCGAGCATATCTAATCGATTTAGGGCACGAGGTACACGCGGTATCGGATCTCGACGCGAGTATTCACGTTAGAGTATCGCGCGAGGATCCGTATCGAGATAAACATAGGACTCTTTTTCGAAAGACGTAAGAAAGGGTAAGAACGGACGGGAATATTTGTGAAACACGACAATCGCGGACGAGAGCGGAATAAAAACTCGCCCCGTCGTAGATAAAGCCGCTAAAGGCGGCGAAGAATCTCCGTGGCTAGACGGTTCGAGGGAGATTCGACGTTTGTGAGACAGCGAAGCACCGAGGAGGGGAACACCTCTCGCAATCGTCGGGAACTTAGGAGCAATACCATGTAACTGTAATACATGCTGTGAACATTCCTTGCACGGATGGGTACCTATTTTGCGCAATTAGGCAATTACGCAAACAGGAGAAGAAGCGTTACTTAAGCAGAATAATTAGGGATTCCCTCGGGATTATATCATTTTGATTAAGGGTTCGATGAGAAAATGTGTGTGAATCACATCGACGTACGGCAATATAAGCAGCTACGATATTAAACGCTACGACAATTGTTCGAGTTGAAGCATCGTAAAGCATTTATTAACTGAGTGTATTTTATGAACGTGTGGGTGCCTATTTCCCCCATCCTTTTCCCCTTTTCTCTTTATCGCTCTCCCCTTTACTCTCTTTCAACGTATATTATTGTATTGTCCAGATCTCTCTGGGCCTATATTTGTGAGGCGAATCTACATGTGATTTATATCGCGAAATTCTTTATCGTCATAAGGCATATCGCGAAATACGGCGAGATAATTATCATGCTGCAATGACGCATCGATGACGAAATTATCTGATAGTGAGAAAATTAAAAACGACCTTTTTAACAATATTATACCTTTGGTTCGTATCTGAATAGAAATCCGTGTGGAAACGTAATACACGTGAGAATGCTGAAATAGCTTCAGAAAGCAGAGTCAAGTGACTGTAAGGATTTCTCGATAGTGCATGTTTATTCGAACGATGTAAGTACCGCAATCACAGTTTAACGTGAATGGGATTTGTTGTCATAAACTAGACGATATCATACGTCGTAAGCGTAAGCGTAGAAAAGAGGTAACGTTTTACCTATTCTGCATTGGAAGATGGTAATAGACTACGTATCATGACTATGACACATCATAATTGTAACTTTATATGATAGGCGGGATCAATGAAATTAGAATATTGTATATATAGGCGTACATAGTAAGGAGCGTTGTCATTACATTTTTTCAAGAGTTGGCGGTCGGTGAAAAAATCGAATTGTCTCCGAGATAGCGTTACACGCTCGCTTCGTAATTTGGTATTAATGTGAAAACGTTATGGCAATTGTTTAGCTTCCGGTAAGTTATACTATCCGTAGCGAGTGGTAATAAGTTGGCGAAAGTTTGACATATCGGAACCGTACTTTCTTATAAAATTTAAAAAAAAGAGAAAGAGAGAGAGAAAACGCGCGCGGAGAATGGAAAGTGAGTCGTAATCGCTTTCAAACACTTTGAAATTAATGGGCCTATACGCCCGTCTGTTGCGCGTCTTCACCGAGTACTCGAGTCCGATAATATATTTCGATCGCTTTAAGTTCCGTGTATTTATATACCAGATGGACACTATTATAACTTATGCGATATTTAGCGGATAGACGATGTTACCGTTATATCATTAAAATACTATTTATATAAATTAACATATAATAATACCGCATAAGGAGTAGCGATGGTACGGAGGCATAGCCATATGTAGTTAAAATATACGCGTTGAATTTAAACGTAACTGGAATTGCTTCTATATCAGCGAGATCGTCTAAAGCGAGTGGAAGAGGAGAATCCGCGGCTAATACGAATCGCGTAAATAAATTTACGAGGTAATAGAATTAGGCAATACCAATTTTTGATCTTGCCAGAGGTAAATAGTTAATAGCCAATCGATTAAGTCGTAAGAGCGCTAAGTCTAATTTACATTTTGCATAAGAGTATCGGATCCAATAGACATATAATAATTTCGTGCTGTCGCGAAAATTTTTGGCCGATCGATTTTTACGCACCGGTTGTGACTGAGTTGAAACAATAATAACACTACCTATCGTCGGTATACACTTTTAGTCCGAAGCAGACTGCCATTGTATTTCTAGATGATAAACAGAGAATGAATTGTAGTTGCGTTTAGATTCGCCAATATAAGCATAACGCTGCCTTTGGCTATATTGTTGCCCTTTACTGCTAACGAGTAACTTACTTGTCTACTCATGTGATAATTTAGTATATTTCTACGTATCTACCTGTACCTACCAATTTGGAAATCTTCATGGCGAAAGGATTATTCCAAATTACTTTGTTTTTATTATAAATCGTAGTGTTTAGGTGAAATATTATTATAATTAATTCTCTTAATAAAAATTTGAAACGCAGAATAATTATGAATAATGATGAACGGAATGATGGCACGGATCCTATGTTAGGATCTAACGCAGCTTCACCATATAAATTCAGAATGCAGCCGTTCCATAATTTATTAGAAGTCGAGCATTTTAGTGAAATAGGATAATATGTATAATATGAGATAAAACATAAAGAAACTAAGCATAATCCTTTCTCTATGCAAAGATTCGCTATTATAATCTAGATAACTTACTTCTACCTAGCGTGCCCTTTTTCCAATGGTGGTTAATTATATTCTTTGCGGACAATTCGAGCTCTGTCAATGGCATCACTGAGGTAAATGTTCGGAACTGCAGTATATCAGGGACGAGTGAAAATATTTTGTTCGAGCATTGTGAGGTACGAACACGCTAGATCGTTATGAAATTTCATTTTTTAAAGGCCCTATGTATCGATAAACTCGATTTCATCATTTCTATTGCGACTATCATTTTAATTGCGACTATACTTCCTTATCATTCAGTTACATTATGCACATTGCTGATTTCTTCGATATACATTTTAAATGCGTATAATTGACAATCACGCTTGCCTCGGAATTTAGAAAATATATTTAGTATCAATCGCGACTTTTTAAAAATACGATCATAATTAATAGAATTGACGTTTTATAATTTATAAAATGTGATAATTTTTGAAACATGATCACATAATCTCTTCTTAATCATAAATTTTAATTCTCGAAAACAAATATAATTTTATTAGCGCGAAGAAAAATATTATATAAATTTTTTATACGTAACAGTCGAATATGCTAATTAAAATAATTTCAATTACGATGTTTTCAGGACAGAAACAAATATTATAATTCCATTAATGATGAATGACTACATAATGCTATGTATGCATCATTAATATCACAATTAATATTATGCATTATATGCTGTATACGATCGTTATGCTTAATTTGGAAGTTATTTCGGATATGAACTTAAACTGCATCGTACAAAGCGGTATATCATTATGATTAAAAGATTGTGGCAATGAAATTAATATACAATCGTTGGATGCATTTTTTCTTTCGTGCATGAGCGAGATATATAATTTCGATATACCCTATTGTTGACCTCTATGGTGGAATTGCAAGGAATTTACAGGTAATCGTGGGTAAACTGGGAGGAGAGCTCATCTAGTTGTATTTTCTATCTAGGTAGGGGCAACGCACGGCCACATCACTCGGCTACAGCCACGTTTTGCACTATGATTTTGGACATTTCCCTCCTAAAAAAAATTATCCGATAGACGAAACTCTTGGGACTAACATGAGAGAAAATGTTCTCTAAGCAAGAAGAGAATCGCAGCGAAACTGACCACTGGCCACGGTGGGTTGCCCATGCCTGTTCTACGCTATCGAACCTTGATCGTTATAGTCATAAAATTATTTTGTACTAAGAACTGTTTATAATTTTGTATCTAATCTCTGTAAATATCAAGCAGATTGTCTATGAGTAATAAAGCTTGAACAAACTCGACTTAAGTAGACTATATATATATATATATAAACGGGGAAAAAAGTATAAATATATATATATATATATATATATATATATATAAATACAGGTATTTATAATACATCTATATTTTATTTAGTCGTAAGGCAGCGAGCGAAGAGATATAAGTAAATTTCGCGTAAGCGCGGATCGGTAACGTAACAATGTACAACGATCTAGGAATTATTTGTATTATAAAGACGACAATTAAGGGACAAATCATAAAAGTATACATGTTACTCAGTAGCCGTGTATATATATATACATCTAGAATTTACCTAGTCATGTACGACACTTTATAACAATTAAAGTGTATCCCTGACAACAAATGCAAAATGCAACGTGTGCTGTTCTTTGACTATTCTTGCTTGGATAGAGATAACAGAAGGTGCATACTGATACGATCGATAACGGTCGAGGAGAGGTCGAACTTTTCAAGCGAATTATCAATTTCAATTTCGCCACGAAGTTCACTCGGCTCGATTATGTCTCGCTACGTATACGCGGTGCAGGCAAATTCTACCGAGACCGTAAATTTCTGTGCGTCGTAGACCTGAACACATCATTTATACATATAACTTACATGTGTATATCATTAAAGAAACAACATACAAACTTGTAAGTTCCATTATTCATTATTCATGAAGCACAACGATAAAATCTATTTGTATTGGAAAGTCGAAGTCATACCACTTATTTCACGAAAGTCCTATCATCCCATAAATTCTCTTTGCATCGCATGATTATATTACGTATCAATAATTGCGTTGAAATAGAATATATGCTTAAAAATAAATTTTTAAAAAATAAGAACTGGAGGAACTAAAGGTCAATAAAACAAGCAAAGATATAATTATACTTGTAATTTTGTTCGATAAAATTAAAGTCGAAGCGTTTCAACTTTACTAACAATAAATCTTTCTTCTAAATCTAGTGGTGGTTGTAGCATAGAGAGTTGTGCATCTGCTTTCGGTACCTAAGACCCGAGTTCAAATCCGACTAAAAATATCGGATTTTTATTCGATCGCCACCTCTCGGAAGACAAACCATCGAGAGTATGTCCAGCAGTGTGAATAAAAAAGTTGGTGATGAAGTTATATAATTTTATTCGAAAATTAAAACAAAACGTTCCGACTTTATTATTAGATCCTCTTCAACTGCTAACACAACATTTAAAAGTAAGTATATTCAAATACACTAATCTTATTGTTAGAAGAACACTAAACTTAATGTTTCTTTTCTTCGACTAAGATTAATGTATATGAATATAGTATGAAATTTTGTATTATCAGTTGAAGAAGACCTAGAGTAAAGTCAAAATGTTTTGCTTTAATTTTATCGAATAAAATTATATAATTATATTACATCTTTGCTCGATTTATTGGCCTTTGTATCCTCTAGTTTTTATTTATTCTAAAATACGAGCCAAAATTTTACATTAAAATTTTTTTTTACTAAATAAGAAAATAACAATTTCTCTATGTTCTTCGTTTTCCGCGCGTATTTCATTTTCTATTTTATTTTCTTCTTTATATTTTGTGCTACCGACGAGATACTATTAAAGACCGACAATCTTATGGGAAAACGGGACTGCAAAAATTTAAGCCAATAATGATATTAATTTTACGATTTATTATTAAACCAATGTTTTTTAAACATGTTCATATATTTACTTAAACTTGCTAATAGTTAATTTTATTTAAAACTGCATTACAGTTACCATCTGTGTTTAATTATCCATAAAGATGGTAACAGCCGAACAAAAATTGTAATTTTGCGGCAATATATACATGATATATATAGCGTTGTAAGTATTCATATTTATTCTAAGAATTGACGGTCTTTAATAGTATCTCGTCGGTGTTTGTGCTTTCCCGCTTTTACTTTCACAATTTCACAATATCTATCAAGAGAGCGTTAGATTTGCAAGCTACGTGACTGTACCTTTAAGGGAATAATAGATCGTCGGACGTTTACGGTTGACGGGTATTAAAAAACCATTGACGGTTCTATTCAGGAAAATTGTCGATAGTTTTTTCATACCCGTCAGTGATACATGGAGATACCGGGCGATGTCTCCATCGCGCGGTACATACACGAACTGTGGAATTCCCTCTGCACCTCGTCGAGCAGCTTCTTCTCTTTCTTCAAATTTATGTACCTTTCCGTCAACACTTTCAAATTGCGCTGTCTTAACCAATACCGGATCTTCTATAATTCATATTTTTTTATCCTTGATAAGAAACATGAAGTAGAAGACCAGACACTGAAGTAAATCCTCGCAGCGTACGTTGTCGACAGTATATAAATTAATTTAAAAAAATACAAAGAAGGATACAATATAAATACTGTATCCATTGTATTTTTTAAAATTAATTTATACTGTCGATGTTGGTCTTCGTGGTCTTCGGTCTACTGTCGATGTGGTCTTCTACTTCATGTTTCTTATCAAGGATAAGATACTGAAATAAATCCTAGCGGCGCACGTCGTCGACAGTATAAATTAATTTTAAAAAATATAAAGGATACAATATTGATATTGTATTCTTCTTTGTATTTTTTAAATTAATTTATACTGTCGACAACGTACGCCGCGAGGATTTACTTCAGTGTCTGGTCTTCTACGTAAATCAGTATAAATTAATTTTAAAAAATACAAAGGATACAATATTTATATTGTATTCTTCTTTGTATTTTTTAAATTAATTTATACTTTACGTGATAAACGTATAAAGAGATGTGATATAGACACAATAATAAGAAGTCATATTAATGAATTAAAACTACACGAGGAGAAACCGAAGAGATATATAAAGTAGGAGAGACATATATATATATGTATAAAAGCTGATTGTATGATTTCGTAGAAGCGCTGCATCGTTATTTTCAACTAGTTGCTGCGGAACGTTTTGCACCTTCTACAGTGAGCCTCGAGTATGGACTGGAAGAACGGAATGATCTGCGATGGCAGCGGTGCCAGCATATTACATAACATCGCTCTTCCAGCTTAAAGATCTCTAGGTAGAGATCAGATGTTGTTTGATGTAGGAATCATGGACGTAGAAATATAAGGGGACAGAGCACAAAGTCGTAACTTAGGCGAGGGGAAGCCAAAATGCGGGGGGGAAATTGTGCCCAATTGTGCCCAGTTCACTCTTATTGGGTCCCAGTTCACCCCCTCCACAGCAAAAATTGGTCTATTATATATGTATGGGCTATTCCACGTGAAGCGGATCAGTCATCTCTCAGAAATTTTTTTATAATAATTTTGCACAACGGTAGTACTTTGGGGGATAGAATTTTGTGCCAAAGGATTTTTTCTTATTGCAAAATTAATCGAGATATAAACAATTAAAATAATTAGACTACTTTATTTTTCAAAAATTCATAGCTCAGTTACTAATAATGCTAGCTAACTGCTTTTTTTTTAAATACGCGAAAACTATTCTAGTTTACGGGAAAAAAATGAAGATTCCAAAAATGTTTTGTTTTCCATTGTTTATTTAACAATAAACTTTTCAACAATTTTTTTAACAATCGGGGAGAGAGTCGCAAAATCTGAAAAAATATTTTTTATATACTTTCAGTTTTCTTACATCTTAGAAAAAAAACTCAAGAACGTGTTTTGTCTCGTTTTTGAAAAAAAAATTTTTTTAGTTCTTGATGTGGGGAAAATCTGTCGACTCTCAGCGTGCGACTCTTACAAAACAGCCAAACTTACAAAATATCCCTACCATACTGCTAGTATATATGTGTTGTTCGCAGCCGCTGTTTTGTATTAAAACTCTATAAAATTCGACTTTACAATATTTAACTCTCCAAACAATTTTATCATTTATTCCGACGATTTCGACTCCTCGCTTGCGTTTTTTTTATTACAGTCTGCTGTACAGTAAATACCTAATCTTGCGCTATAATTATTATCAAGTATTTTGTTGCATTATAATTATATTATGTAATTATATTTTGCTGTATTATAATGATATTATAATACAACAAAATACTTGATAATAATTATAACAAAAAATCAGATACTGTACAGCAGACTGCAATAAAAAAAACACAAGTGAGAAGTCGAAATCGTCGGAATAAATAATAAAATTGTTTGGAGAGTTAAATATTGTAAAGTCGATTTTATAAAGTTTTAACTTTCCAGTCAATACAAAACAGCGGCCGCGAACAACATACTAGCAGTATGGTAGGGATATTTTGTAAGTTTGGCTGTTTTGTAAGAGTCGCACGCTGAGAGTCGACAGATTTTCTCCACATAAGAACTAAAAAAATTTTTTTTCAAAAACGAAGCAAAACACGTTCTTGAGTTTTTTTTCTAAGATGTAAGAAAACTGAAAGTATATAAACAAATTTTTTCAGATTTTTCGACTCTTTCTCCGATTGTTAAAAAAATTGTTGAAAAGTTTATTGTTAAATAAACAATGGAAAACAAAACATTTTTGGAATCTTCATTTTTTTCCCGTAAACTAGAACATTTTTCGCGTATTTGAAAAAAAAAGCAGTTAGCTAGCATTATTATTAACTGAGCTATGAATTTTTGAAAAATAAAGTAGTCTAATTTTTAATTGTTTATATCTCGATTAATTTTGCAATAAGAAAAAAATCCTTTGGCACAAAGATCGGAAGAGCACACGTCTGA
>NW_012026832.1:349436-354515 GCF_000956235.1 Wasmannia auropunctata
CTCCGAGATAAAATAGTCTGTTCTTTTTAGCGTTTCTTGTATACTTTAACATTTTTTTATAGCTAAAAAGAACAGACCATCGACTCGGAGTCGGATCGAGTCAACACATCGAAAACTCTAGAGGATGACTCTAGAGAAATGGCCATTCTCATGCTTCTCTCTGCTCGTACGATTGGCAGATCTTTAATAATATTCATTCAATGCTTGTGTGAGTGAATGAATGAACGTCATGACAATTGTATATAGTGTTCGATTCTGTTTATTTACTATAATAAATGAAAAAAAAAGATAATTTTAAGAATATTACACATGAATCACAAAAATGAATGATTTATTGTAGGAAAGTCGCAAATAAAGTGAAATTTAAGTTGAAAATTGAATAAAAATGCTGTCGCATACGATGCAATTTATATAAAAACAAGAGAATATATGAAATACTTGCAAAAACGAGATGATTTATAAATTTACAAAGAGAGAAAAAGAAGCTGTTCTTCAATACTATTTACATGTGCTCCAAAAGAAAAATTATATTGTTTATAAAAATTAAATGTATATTTTTACAAGTATTGTATAGTTCCATGTGTAACAAAATTTGGAGTTATCTGACATGATTGACGTAGACATAGACATGTTTTATATTATACCGCCAAATGGTGAGATACCTCTTTATATTTTGGAAGATTGCATTCTAACCAGATTAAATTATTTGAGGCTTCTAAATGAAGGATCTACTAACGAATTTGATGGGAAATTTGAATATTTATTAGAAAATTCTACTTACGATAAAATTGGACACTTTGTGTTACGGTAAGTATGTGTGTTTTATATAATAATCTTATAATAACTGAATAAAATAGTATTTGAATATTTAAAGGACGATAAATATACAATAACAAAATTTAATGTACATATCCAAAATAAAGGAATTAAACGATAGTTATAAAAATTTATTGTTAATTAACAATTGCTGTATTTTATTTTAGGTTATTAGCTTCCACATCATCAGATTTATGTACATATTGGATAACTAAAGAGTCATTATTATTTAAACATAGATTAGATAATATATCACCTAGACAATTACATAAATTGTTAAAGCAAATGACATGGAAACTACAAATATTTAAAGACAAGAAAACTGCAATTGACACAACTCTGATTGAGCTATGCAAATTCTATTTGCAACCTTTAGTTTTTAAACATTTAATAACAAATTGTCATGATTGCAATAATTTTCGATATGAAGGTATGAATACAATATATCACACGTATATCTGTATACAAGAAATTTTCGAATAAACTTATATTACTTTATTTCTTATTTCACATTTCAGTGAGATTTGAAATAGTACTAGACTTAGTAAAGGAAAGGGAACTAGTTCTTAACAATGGAAATGTCATCACGTATTGTTCAAATTGGAAAAAAGTATTTCGATCATTATTCAGTAATTATGTAATTAGTGAAATGAATATCATGAAGAGACAATCGCAACACACCATAAAACATGATCTTAGATTCCATATTTTGAATCAACAAGTTCATTCTTATCTCTTCAAGGAAGGTATTGCTCATGGAAATGTAACTATCGACAACATAGAGGTAGAAGCACAGAAATTCCCGTTGTGCATGCAACACTTGCATTCTGTATTAAGAAAAAGACATCGTCTCAGTCACTATGCGCGCTTGTACTACAGCCTTTTTTTGAAAGAAATAGGGATGACCCTAGAAGATTCAATTGTATTTTGGAAGCAAGAATATTCCAAGCCACATACTTGTACTTCAGTATGTTCGCATAATTGGCAATCGAACGAGAAGAAATTCGTGTACAGCATCAGGCATATGTATGGCTTGGAGGGATCGCGGAGAAATTATAAGACACCCGACTGCAATCTAATTTGCGTAAGTACAAAAATTTCACCGCACGCACAAAAAATTCTTTTCTACTCTATAGACAGTTGTCCACTTGATGCTACAAATATTTTAATGATGCATTCTTTGATTAGTCAATTAATAAAACTCTTTCTTCTGATTGATCGATCAAATGCTTCGAAGCATTTATAGCGTCAAATGAACCGCATCCTATATTAATATCTAAACTTTATTATTAGAACAACTTTTTCAAACATCGAAACTGTTGTAGGCTGGTATTAGTGGAGCAACATACGAGGGTGGCTGTCCTTTCAAGGATTTTGATACGAGTGCACTCAGAAATCTTTTACATGCCTCATTGACTGACGATGAAATTGAGAAATTTATAAATAACGTATCTGTTAAAGATCCAGAAGTTCTATGCACTGCATTTCTGAAACTCGTACGCAAAGACGAGATTAATGATATCATCGTCAAAAGTCCGGTACAATACTACCAAAGAATGATCGATTAATATTATGACTTTGAAATTAATCGATATTAATTAATATTTATTAATTTCAAAGTCAATTTATATCACCTTTACTTCTGCTATAAGTACTTTTTGTTATTTACAATCTATGTTGAAGAATCCTACTAATAAATATTTTGTACACATTATAAAACAATTATGAATTATATTTAATATTTAAGCAATCATTGTTTGCTGAATGATCGCAGAGCGTCTTGTACAACACCACGACTTACACCATCTCCAACTAATACAGCATGTACTCCAAGTTTACCAACTTCCACGATATTTCTGGACTCGTCGTCAAAAAACATCATATCTTTGTAATCAACGTGAGAACTCTTTTGAATGCTGAAAGCAATGTAATTAAGTTATAGTTTTAAACTACTGTACGTGATTCTTCACGAGCTTTGCACAAGACTTACTTCGAAAAATGTGCGACTTTGCTACCAGGAAATATCTCAACGTACTTGAAATATTTCTTCCAGCCAAATAGATCTATCAATTGTTTAGCTCCCTTTATTTGTGTTGTACGTGACGCTACACCGAGTTCATATCCTTCCCCTGATAATTGTTTCAATACGTCAGGTACATCAGAGTAGTGACGTATGGTATGACCATACAAATCTACTACTTTATTCTGTGCTCTAAAATTTTTCTTCTTTAAAAGTCAGAGACAAATATTTTTAAAACACTATGTTATTTTATTAGTTCTTAAGTGCACGCACCCCATCTTAAATGGTGGATTTACATGAGTGTCAACCCAAAATGGCCATAAGGTATAATCTGAAATTTAATATACTTTCCATATTTCTTTCTCTCTAAAAATCATAATGCAAATAATTCTCATTGCAACACAGAAAAAAGAATTGTAAACCTGTCATACATCTAAATAGTACATTTACGATGTCTGTACCTAAGTCGAAGACGATGACTTTCGGTTTTTTCTCCATTTGTTCTTTGATTGAATTACAGAGAAATCAATAACGATGTCACTTTGACACACGTGATTACTTCACTATTTTCCTTGATAAATAACGAAATTGCAAATCAGCTCACATGGTGAGCATAACCTAACTTAATTCCTTCTATTACCATCTGCATCTAATAGATGTCGCATCCATCTATTTAGAGTTTCGATTAGCAACTTTTCGGCCCTCGGCTACGTTCCGTTGTTCACTGCGAACTGCGAGTACTGAAAATCTACAGTTCACGTCACATATACTGTAGTTTTTCAGTATTTGCAGTGAATAACGGAACGCAACTCTTACACTAGCCGCCAAGAGGACATCGGCGGCATCTTCAAGCGAATTCTCGTAGAACTAAATGATCGACCTTTATCGCAAATATATATAAATGCATTTATAGCAGGAAACAATTTCATCTAGCTTGACCATATAATTACTATATCGAATAATATTATTATCTGCTAATTATCATTTCGATTAGCTCGTTTGCATGATGGGTTTAGAAGATCCGTCATACGAAAACTTATACGATTGCACGGAATTTACCTGGCAGATCTGTCGCACGTCCACGCTCAGGCTACACGACGCAATACCGTATTTACTTGTAATATAATCGTCACTCGGTAGTTTCCTCGAAGTTTTTGATATCACGTGCTTGTTTCCAAATAATATTATTACGAGCAATGACACGTAAACAGATACGACGAGAAGCGACGCTATATACAGTCACGCGGAATTCACCCGAGTATCTCTCGTTCAATTCTCGCAAAGAGTGTCGGCTCAATTAGTTATCAATGATATTTACATACTCAACGATGATCTCGTGGCAATTGTGCTTTGCTGCTACAAGAAGATTATAAGATCCAAAAAGGGCACACCTCACATATATTAATTACTGACGCGTAAACTGGCACTAACATATTATCGCCAATGTCGTGTATACTAACGCTGGGGAACAATTGCGATTGTACTCGACGTTTCACGGATTACGACGACTCTACGAAAGACACTTGAGATGATATTTCGCGCGCGAAATGTATTTTTGTATGGTAACAATCGCGAGAAATATTAAACGATACAAACGCGACCCGACACTCTTACTTGCTCCCACCGAACTGGGCATCAGTTAGATTAGTTCGAGAATCGCAATATCGCACCTTCGATATTGCGATTCTCGTAACTTCAAGCGATCGAGGACGGAGGACTAAATGCTGCGCTCGAATTTGTTTTAGCTGTACTGTCTGTCTATGCGAATGCAAAAATAATATTGTAGCTTCAAATATTTTCAGTGATTTAGTTTCAATTCTAATTAACTTAATTAACAATTTATTCAATTGCTTAAAACAAAATTTTTAACTATATATAAAATTTGTAGTTTCTATAATTTATATAATCTTTAATTGTTTATATTCCGTGTGTTATTTTCTTAGAACATATATTATGTACATCGTAATATATGTTCTAAGGCCGTTATTTTAAACAGTAAAACATTAATTATTTCCATATCATAATAAAACATGTATTATTTATATATACAAACAGTGTTATTACACTGATTACATTAATCAAAATTTGGTCGTAGTCCTTTATAAAGTTATTTAAATCAACTCTGATTATAACTTATTTTAATTGACAATTAATTTATTTGATAAAAATTGTATGCATATACATATATGTGTGTGCGTGCGTGCGTGCGTGCGTGCGTGTGTGCGTGCGTGCGTGCGTGCGTG
>NW_012026832.1:354535-373872 GCF_000956235.1 Wasmannia auropunctata
TGTGTGTGTGTGTGTGTGTGTAATTTATTTAATCCATTTCTTAATTTAATTTTTTCTCGATTTATTACACGATTTTGTGTAATATTAAGAAATAAATCAAATATTTTAATGTAAAATTATTAATCAAATTAATGATTATAATTAAGATTATTAAAGATTAAAAAATTTATATAATTTATAAATATTATTAGCACAAAAATTAATTTAATCAGAAAAATTTAAATAAACCTGCAAAAAGAAATAAATAAATAAATTTGTAAAAAGGTAATAAGAAAATATAAATTTCTCCCATAATTAGTCTAAAACATAATTAAAAAATAATCTAATCAATTCAATTATTAATTAAAAAATTATCTGAACAGTGTTCAATTTCATAATTGCAAAACTAACAGCCAATCGAGGAAGAAAGTTTCTCCATCATTTCGACGCTGCTTTCATGCGAATCCGCTGCAAGCTCGACCAATCGGATACAACGTGCTTGTCCGAAGGAGGGCGACGATGGCGCTTAATCGAAACCGTGCTTGAGTCACCGTGCTGAATCTTTGAATTCGCTCTTTGCATGGTGGTCGTGGTCGCGTCACTCTTTCATTTACTGATTTCCGTGAGAGCGAATATCGGCGGCCGGTGTGACTGGTGTGCGAGTCAGCCGCTCTTATCGAATAATTGGGATACTTCGAACACGCTCGCCACATATACGCCTGTACGTTTCTCCTTATTCCCCGTGAATACGAACAGTGATACGGTGTCTGTCGGCTTTTTACGCGTAACGTAGGACCGTATCCGAACAATCGCCGGAGAGTAGGACGGACTACATCGTGCATGCGTCGTTCTTGAGATTGCCGATTACGATTTAATCCCCGGTTCGCTTTACGTATCGGTTTTGCATGCGATCCCTCCCGCTCATCTCGGACTGAGAGCATCCACAATTTTTGTTTAGTCAGACGGAGAATACACGAGCCTCTCCCTCGGTTCCGGTTTCGCGGAAAAACTAATTAAATATGTATATTCCTGCATTTTGTCTTGTTGCTGTCGTCTGACTTGTCGCCAAATCGTATAAGTATGCTACATGTCGCAACTTGTACATGACTTGCTCGGTTATCAGGTTCAAGCCACTGATATATAATTAATTTGTAGAGCAATGTGATAGAAGAAATGAATAGTGAGCGTAAATATCACATCGCACTACACATTTCTTGGAATAAAGTAACATATTTTACATGTTTATTTTTTTCTCGGAAAAATTATATTAAATATGTATATTTCTGCATTTTGCCCTCTTGCTATCGTCTGACTTGTCGCCAAATCGTATAAGTATGCTATATGTTGCAAGTTGTACATGACTTGCTTGATTATTCAGGTTTAGGCCATTGATATATAATTAATTGATAGAGCAATATAATAGAGGAAATAAATAGTGAACATAAATATTGACACACTATACATTTCTTGGAATAAAATAACATACTTTATTTTTTGTTTTACTTCAAAGCAAAGAAAATATAGTTTACACATGATATATAAATAAATGTATAACAGGAATTTATAATAATTTTTAACATATGTGAGAATACAATGCATTTTTGCTTCTAAATATTAATTTAAGGCACAGTTAATTTTTTTCTCTTCATAACTTCTATTTGTTTGCGTATTTCAGAGATGTCTGAATCCGATCTTTTAGCTGGTGACCACATTGATGGTCTAGATGGTCTTGAAAATGGCCAAGATGGAGATACTATTATGCAGTGTGATGGTGTGAAGCGTGAATTAGGCGAAGCAAACGTTGACGATCCGGTAATTGCTGTTTTTATTTATTTAGCGTTATAATATAGTGATAAAATCCCTTTTATACAGTAACATTTATCTTATAAAATATTGTGTAATTTAGGAATTAGAAGCGATTAAAGCACGAGTAAGGGAAATGGAGGAGGAAGCTGAGAAATTGAAACAGCTCCAATCTGAGGTAGATAAACAGATGAACATGGGCAGTCCACCTGGTATTAGTAAGTTTAAAAGTTTGTTTTCTATAAGAAAGTATATACAAAAACAAAACCGAATATTTTAGTTATATTCAAAGATATTTTCATATATATCATTATATATCTTTATATTTATCTCACTATATTTTATTATATATCTTATTATTAGCAAGCCCTTTAAATATGTCATTGGAAGATAAAATGGAAGTCGATAATCGGTCCATTTATGTCGGCAATGTAAGTTTAGCGTCATTCATTTATTTATGTTGTTACAGAAATTTATAGCATAATTCTCTTATAAAATGTATTATTATAGTACAAGATAATAATAAGATTGTTCAGATTCAAAGCTTGGTTTTTTTTGTATGTAGGTTGATTATGGTGCTACGGCGGAAGAATTGGAGCAACATTTTCATGGCTGTGGCAGTGTCAACAGAGTAACAATCTTGTGTAATAAATTCGATGGTCACCCTAAAGGTTTTGCTTATATCGAATTTGCCGAACGCGACTCTGTACAAACCGCAATGGCCATGGATGAATCAATGTTCAGAGGACGTCAAATTAAAGTAATGCCTAAAAGGACAAATAAACCTGGTTTCTCTATGACAAACAGGTGATTCTTTGTTTTAAATAACATGTTCATAATTATAAAACAATATAAATTTTTATAACAAAAAATTATTGATGTTATGTGTACATATTTATGTGGATTTTTTTATACAGTTGACACTTGTATTTCATTGCTTATTTATAGGGGTCCCAGAGGTGCAAGAGGCTATCGAGGTATGGCTAGAGGAATTATTCGCGGTAGTGCATACTTTGGATACAGACCTACAAGGCGGCCTAGGTAATAATTAATTTTGCTATCTTTTAATGAATATATTGACAATTGTGTAAATCTTTGTTTTTTAAAAAAAAGTAATATCTTTTATTAATTTTACTACTTCATGTTTTTCTCTTATAGGAGTTACAGACGTGGTTACTATATGCCATATTGACCATTTTAAAGTGTGGAAACATTATTTTACAAGTGTCAAGGTAAGTTATTATTTTAAGTATGTGATAATTTTTATTTATTGCTCAAAGAAAAGTTCTTAGTTGTGAAAAAGTTAATTTATTATATGTTTAATTTTTGCTAATCACTTATAATTAACAATTTACATAGATTTTTAAGAAATATATATATATTTATAGCAACAAAAGAACATTTCTTTGAACGCTTTTAAACTTTCTGGAGCTTTCTGAACTTCATGCATTTTATTATAACTCGAGGAAGGACCTGAAGTATTTAAAATTTAAGAACAATAAATTTTTATTTAAATAAAAATAGTAAATCAATAAAGATGTTTGAATATACATATAGAGCATTAAATCAGAATTGTCTAATTAGACATTTTCAAGTAATATTTGCTCACATTTTTCTTTTGTTTAATCTTCTATTTAATCATGTAACATCAAGATAAATAGCCGTATATTTATTAGTCATTCAAATAATTTTTTTAATCCTTTGAAGCATATATTTTTCTTATAAATTTCTTGAAACTTGGCATACAAGAGCTTTTTGAAGTCGTTGATTACGAGTATGCAATCAGATTTGAAAATTTTTAAAATTCAAAATGGCAAATGATCTGACATGACACGTACTGAAAAACAATAACGAAATGTCGGTCATATTGGATCCATTATTTTGAATTTTTATATTTTTATTTTGTATAGTAAGTATTCTTTATATATTTTTACTTCAAAAATCAGCGATTTAAAACTCCTGAGAATCAAATTTGACAACTTTTATGAATTTGATCTGCCATTTTGTATCTTGAAATTTTATAAATTATTTTGGCTTCAAATTCGAAATCAACGACTTTAAAAACCTTCAGATATAAAGTTTTAAAATATTTTGTATAAGCAAAATTTTTTGCTATAGTGTACGAATAAAAAATTTGTTGGACTTTGAGTAAACTATTGTGAAATTTGAAATTTTTATTTTAGATTCGGATTCAGCGATTCAAAATACTAGGTATAAAATTAAAAGAAATTGGAGTGCAAGAAATATATATATATTTTTTTTTTCCAAGAAGTGTGACATATATGTAATATTATGTTTCAAAGAATTAAATAACATTTTTTCTAAACGAATAAAAAGATGAAACCAAATATAATTTTCTGGTCATTCCTTCGCATGATTCAGATGGCAAAATTATGATTTAATAGTAATTATTATTTAACTTTTAGTAAACCTAACTTTCAATATAATCTGATGTATCTATATGATCAAACTTAGTAATGCAACAAAATTAAAATTATGAAAAAATCAACAGATATATTAGCTTTTATTTATTAACTATAAAGAAATATGATATCTAGATACATTAGTATTGACACTTGGCCATAATAAGTATCTATACTATTAAAAAATATTGCAATATATATAAAAAAATTGCGAAATAAGATTCTCTTGTTTTACTTTACTTTTCTATATATTTGCATATTTTTACTCTAGTTTAGCTAAAAATTGTATTACATTTTTATTAATTCCAATTAAACATGCACATTGTCCACATATTTTCTAGACTGAAAGTATAGAATATGGCCTTGTGAGATAATAACATTGCAAATTGTAAGTTTTTGTGAAAAATTGATTAACAATTCACACAAGAAACTTACAAACGCGTATATCATCATGCATTGCATTCAAAAGCGGTTAAGATATTTAAGTAAATTCTTATGATATGTCCACAGAAAAAAAAAACTGATACGAAGGGAAAAAAAAAGAGAAAAACATCATGTCAAAAGAAAAAAAGATTGGACAGACGGGCACAATTATATATATTTGATTTAATAATTATCAATAATAAAATTACAACTGTAGAACAGCGATCATTCACTATTGTAGTTCAATAGATTTTTGTTAAAGCCTGAGTAGAATTAATAAATTGTACTAAATTAAATTTTGTATCCGCCTTAAAGCTTTTCCAAAATATTTTACTTGACCTAATTCCACCGATTTCTATATGTTCATATATATTTCAATTGTTTTGTGTATCTGATACAAAATACATTTAATAAAGTATATTTAATATAAATTTAGCAAATCTCATAATTAAATATATATAATCATAATTTTTTAATTAAACAATATTAAAATATTTGAGTTTAAATTCAATTCAGTTTTATAAATGAATTTTATTTATGAAATATTTGACACTAATAAATCAATTATTTATATATGTGTGTGTATGTGTGTGTATATATATCCATACATGTATATATATTAGTTAGATTTTATCAGTGATCAAATATTTCATATGTATATGCCAGATATCTAAATTTCAACCATATCATTAATTTTGTATGAAAATATTACATGTTTATTAAGAATAATTATATTCATAGTAAATAGCTCATGCAAATAATATATAATATCGTTTAAAAATATATATATCTTGAAAATTTGTGTGTACACCTAAAAACAGAAACTGAGAAAGCACTCTACTGACTTTGATATAAAAGAATTAATAGTAAATTTATATGAAAACATGATTGTATTTTGATGTCTTATTTTTGACATAAAATGATAATGTAATTATAGGGATAATTGTATGTAGAGATATGTGTTGTGTTTTTTAAGGCTGATACTGTAGAATGCTATAAAGAAGACAAGAAAACTACTACACAGTAATACCTATCTAAACAGATAATTACTTAATGAACTACATATATATAAATTGATACATATTATCTACTTCATAAAAAAATGCTGTCGATTAAAAATGTTATAAAACTGTAAAAAAAATTGAACTACAAAAAGTGAATGTCTAGAATAATATCATATAACTATAATTTGTAGTAAATTTTGTATGCATGATAACTGAAAGTTGCGCCAAGAAATTATGAATTGTTATAATTTCATTGTATGAGGTGTTAAACGTTGCATATTTTTCGTCATGTGCAACTTTCATTTACTCAGTACTAACTATACATCTTGAGTTTTATCTTAAACATATTGCTACTAATTTGTAAGATGCGTGTAAAATATGTTTCTGAAATATTGATCCATTGTGTGCTAAGGTGTTAGGAGGAGTGCCGATTTTCAACACATTTATGATTGAGACACATTTCGTAATGTTACTTCCATGTCGCAAGTATTTTGCAGGTGCAGCGCAGCATCAGCATCAATTGAGTGATAACAATACAATTTCATGAACAATTTTTACGTTTCATTAAAGAAAAAAAATTATTAAGATATATGTGTAACAAAAAAAAAATGTAAAATTAATGAGTGGTAAATAAAGAATTTCTTGGCTAATATAAAATTTTTTAGATATTTCAATGAGGAAAGGAAGAAAGATGCATTTTTACACATCTACTATTTATTTAAAATCTGTTGAAATCAATGCTATTGATGTGTAATAATGCAGTTACTGATCCATCAAAGAAAAAGCATCAATATATAAACGCTGATATAGCATGTTTATTAACATTCAGTACTATTCAAATTGATATTTCTTACATTTTAGGTGTCAACATGTAATGATATCAGAAGAATAAATTTCGTTTATATAAATTCGTAATATTTTAATAACAGATATAATCTAATATTAATATGTATTTCTCTTTTAATTTTTTTTATATAAACTCGGATTTTTGTATAATTTCTGAAGGCATGTAATACGCATGATCAATTTTCAAAATGTTTTCATCAATATAGGTGGTTTTATCGTGCAAATCCCAGTCAAAAGTTAGTCACTCCATATGACTAATAATTCAATAAAAACAAGCGTAATTCAATAAAAACATTTCGCATAGACTGTACATATGCGATTGTGTGCCATTTATGTGACAACATAACACTATTGAGTTGGCGTTGAGCGATAAAACCATCTTAATAATGTAAATTCTCCATGAAAGATATTTATTAACAAAATAGATTGAAGATCCGAATTTTGAAGCATTAAAGTATGATACATTCAACAAAATAATTATTTTAATACCTTATCTCGTATATGTCCCACCACTTCATTGAATCATAGCAAAGTGAAGGTTAGTCTAATTTTATTATACATTGACTATTGTATTTTTTTGAAAAATACAATAGTAAATGTGTAATACTATTGTATTTTTTTTTAAATACAATAGTAAATGTGTAATACATAATACATAATTCAAGATACAATTCTATGCGATTTTAGATTATATTAGATATACTAATCAGGCATAAATCTAAGAATAATTTTTCATTTATATGTAAAATTAGGTACTCAATCAAATTTTACATTAATACAATTTTATTAATTATGAGCATTATATAAATTGTATAAAACAATTTAATACGATCATCTTTTTTTCTTGTACTATTAATCATTAAAATATCTAATATAAATAAATGTTTAAATTAGATATTTTAAATGGATAATTGTTTTAATTATCGTTCTCGTTTACGATAGTAATTAACTAGACTAGAATTTGAGATATAAATTATAAAGATAATCTTCACCGTTTATTAAATTCATTGTTTATTAAAGCCGTAAAAATAAACGTATATCTTAATCATAAACGTTTATAATTCCATTATAAACGTTTATGATTGATTAACGCTGCTATTTTCTGCAATAATTATAACGTAACTCTGAAGTTGTAACTAAAAAAGACTTTAAAATAATACTATAAATAATATAAATATCAAAGTAATTTATAAAAATAAGTATAATTAGATGAATTATTTAAAAGGATAAATTATCATATTCCTTTTTTTTTTTGATAAAAAAAATCACATTTTTTCTTTAAAATTATATATCTATATATTATTGCTATAAGCTATGTACTTTATTTGTTTAAAGTAGTAAATTTTCTTTACTTATTAGTTTATTTCATACAACTATTACTAAATAATTTGAATAACTTTCAAAATTAATTCTATATATAACATGCTCTGTAATACAGAGATATACGTATTTCTCAATTCAGATCTTCAATCATTCAGCCACAATATCAATTCAATTGCAATTAAAATATTTTGGATTTATAATTTGTGTTATGTATTTTGTTAATTGCAGTCTGTCTTTGTGATATAATTATTCATGGCCATGTAATTTTTATATTTATTTGGTCTAAAGAACAGGATATAGGATTGCACTAAGATAAACATTGACTAGTATACCATGTGGCATTTAACTTTCAAATTGAAAAGCAACAGTTATCGTTAAGAGTTTAATTCAAGCGTTTCCAAAATTGATTGACATAAACTTTGCAAATTCGGTTGTGTTGTATATTCTGTATGCATTTTTTCCAATTGTTTTAAAGTTTCTACTCCTCCTTCTCTGATCAACATTACACAATAGCGTTTTGCTGAAAATAAAACATTATGATTAATATACGATACCATTATTATGGATTATCATTATATTTAACTTGTATATTTCAATCATTTTTTCAAAAGTCTTTTATGAGTGATAAAGTAAAAAGGAAACGTGTTTCATGTTACAAATGTAACTAATATAATTATTCATATGTAAAGTATACTAATTCTTAAAATTTTATTTTTTTTATATTAAGATAAATTATTACATTCCAACATAGTTTATATCATGTGAAATGTTTTTTTTAAGCTTACGGTTCTTTGTGCACACATGATGAATTGCCCATACTGCCCAGAGTTGAACAGGATATGCTTCTGTACAACGTAACAATGGGAAAAATGGTTGGAAGCTGCGATAGGCAACCATCTCTCCCTGTGGTGTTTGCCAATGAGTTACGGCACGGACCAGTTTGTCTAATAACTGCTTCCTGCTCGGTTGTGATGGCATACTACTCCAAGATCGAGGACCATCACTAAGTAGATGCGCAGCTATACCAGCTGCGAAATAAGATACATCAATGTGCTCGGAATTAAGCAACCTAGAAAGCATTTTTATAAACCGAGGTTGCATAAGCCGTGGTCTTAAATGATCGACCTGAAATTTTCAATACAAAAAATAAATTTCTTGATACATTTCATTAAATATAACATGCATATTTCATCACGAAATTATACATTAATTAAAGACTCTAATACATACCTCTGCTATATTGTTTAACAAACCGAGAACTTTAGTTTCCACACTAGATTCTCCTTGAAAGCTATCCAACACTTCAAGAAATAACTCCATTCCACCTTCGTCAAGAAAAACTTTGCATGTAGCAGCGCTCTCGTCCGTCAAATTCCATAGAGCGCTTAATGTAAATTTCATTGTAATATCTACTAATTTGGACTCGACCTTAGATCTAACCATTGCAAGCAATTTCAACATGTATTGCGGCTGTGCACCAAGCATAGATGTTTCTAATGTCGATATCTTTGCTGCTAATATTGAGCAAATAGCCACAGACATACGATTCATGGATGCGTCATCAAACGTGGATAAGCAATTCATAACTAATCTTGCGCATCTGTCAAATTAAGAATTTTTAAATTGAAAACTTTTTTAAATTTATATCACGAAGATATGCAATCGAAGATATACTGAAATTTCAATATCCGTAGATAAAAATATTAACCTACATTTCATTCATTTTATATGCGTAAGAAAAACTAAATTTATATAAAAAATAACATTCTTATTTATTTATTCTAATATAAATATATCGTGATTTAATAAAATAAACTACTCTTTTAATTTTGATGATTGCAATATGAAAATTAATGAAGATGTAGGAAGAATTTTATGAATAATTATAACTAGAGCATTTTATTTTATTATGACAAATTAAAAAAAAAGCAAATTTTGTAATAAAATGAAATACCTCTTCACGTTATGCATAAATATTTAACAGTCTTAATTCATAAGACAGAAAAAAATAAAAAAAGTTTGATAACCTTTTAACATATAAGAAATAAGTGGACACCGATACCGACTTCCTATTAATCCAACTATTATTGTAAATGTGCACATTTTCTCTTGTTATGTGATCAATTTCCATTTACAAAAGTGCATTTTTATCGTTTTTAATGTAGTATTATTTTTGAAAATTTGCATGTTATGCAAATAATATGCAAAATATTGATAGACTTTAAAGATACTGAAAATATTGAAGTTATTAAAGATACTAAAGATACTGAAATCTCAGCATACTGGATTTCGAAATTATAGATTCATAAATTTAATATTAATTTATATAATTACCTATATTTGTCAAATGCAACATCTTGTAGGATTCTATCGCTACACAGGGTCAATAATGTGTTCTTTTGAAGTTGATGATTAGTTGGATATGTTTCCATCGCTAATAATGTTAATTCAACTATTTGTTTAAGTATTGACGGATGAATCATGAGAGCCATTTCACCCTTTGTCAGATTGTAGATACACGCAGTTGCTGCCATTTGTACACGAAACTCCTGTGGATGCTCTCTCATTCCAGGTAATACTAATTTTATCACATCGACTCGTGGCTCAAGAAAGTTTGGTGTCAAACGGAACAAATTAAATAAACATTTTTGAAGATATACCGGTCTATATGTATACCTCTTAAGGGCTTCCAGAATTTGAGATTCTGTTGCTGTACCACTGATCTGAAGCAAAAGACATAGAATATGTATTATTTCATTGTGAATTTCCGTAAAAACGTTTATTTCTTTTCTTGTCAATTAATTGTTAATATTTATTATGTTATTTAAGGATATCTCATTTGCATATTTCTTTATACTTTTTGCTTTTGCTTTCTGTATTATAACACAAGATATAAATACAAAACTTCTAATAAAGAAAGTAAAATAACCGAATTTTATAATTGGCAAATTTTTACATTTGCAAATAAAAATTGATTTGTTATAACATACATATTTGACAGAATAGATGTATGAAGAATTGATACTAACACACGAATATTGTAATAATTTACTTTATACTTTGAAGTATAAATAAATGTCTACAATATATAAATTAATATTAAACCGACCATTTGTACGATAATTAAAAATGTCAAATTATAATGCAAAATGAAATACACAATGATACAAAAATATTATGAATCCAAGGCAAGTAATATGAATAGATGGTAAAATATGTCAAATTTTACACAACTAGAAATAATAATGAATAGGAATACTACTACATATCCGCATAAATACAACAAATACAACAAAAATAAAAAATTCAATTTTTTCAGATATTAGAATAATAGAGACGATATATGCTTGTAGAATTTATGTGAATATTGTCAACTTACAACAAGTTCAGATTTATAATCTTCACGTGATGAATCTATAAAACTTTCATCGTAACAAGCATCAGAATGTACCAGTCCCAGAAACCTCAAATTTACGTGTGATGCAATAAAATTTTTTAAATCTTTCGGATGTATATCGTCTTTACCTATGTAATAAATGTTATACTTAATGTCAATATAATTAACTAATAATTTCATGAAATGCAACACGCAATATCAAATTATTATTATGTATATGTAATTATGTTGCATACCACTCACCTGATAAATCTAGAGTTGTTAAGTGAGGCATACAATTCAGAGTTCTTAGAAAGTCCGTTATTTGTGGCTTAGCAGGTGCAAAAACTTCAAAGCCATGCGGATCTTTTTCATCGGAAATATCTAAATGCCTTAATTGGTTTAGCTCCAGCAATACTGGTATTAAATTTCCACATCCACTTATCTTTAAATTATACATATTTAATGTCTTTAAACGATCTTTACATTTTTTCAACGGTGTTACATCGTCGACTCTTGTACAAGATATATCTAAGCTCTCTAAGAGGGGAAGATCTTCGACTACTATGTCCAAGCCGTGTTTGTTAAATTCTGTTCCTGAGACATTCAAGGTATGAAGTGCCTTTAATTTGTTTAATGTTGCGATATCTACCATGCGTTGTCTATAACAAAAAATATGTGTAAAGATATAAAATTATAAAGAGCTTTCGTAATGTAATTTAACAATGTTACAAATATGTCAAGTGTTGTAATAACCTTGAAAAATCCATAAAGCTTCCTTTAGCTACACTTAGCGACCTAAGATTTTGTATACTCCAATCGCTTAAACAGCTAATTAAATCATTAACAGTGATCTTCAGACCATTTACTATTAAATCTATAACTTTATGTTGCTTAAGAACGCTTAAGCCTTTAGCTGATAATGTTGACGCATCTTTCAACCGTACATGTCTGTGGAAAGAAAGATTAGCTGTTGTTATAGATCCACATTTTTTTTCTTCCTTCCTAAAATACGCTCAAGTCTCGTCACCTTAATCTAGTGGTCTTTGAGTCAAAAAGTGTAATCGTTAAATCGGATAACGTTTTCTTCTCACATAAGTTGGACAATAATTGCTCTGACAGTTCGGCCGGTAAGAAGGCATCCGGATGTTTAAAGGTAAGCCGAGTTGCTGAGCTCGGGGGAGCATCGTTAGACGATGCTCGACCTGTTGTAGTATCAAAAGCAACTTCTGCGCTATTACTGTTCAGCGTACAGTTATCTTGTTCATCTAAAACTTATGATGCTTTAATTCTACAAAGTCGGTGGACGCGTGAGAGAAACCGCTAGTTTTTGTATATATATATGCCACTTACCGGATACGGCAATACTACTCGGAGTATTGGGAGAATTCGTATCACTAGGATGAACCTTGCACAGGCCGAGAACATTACCGCAGATAAAGTCGATGCAAACCTCCTGGAGACTTCTCGGAGACTCGAACATCTTACGTTTCTGCTGTCATCCGTGCAGTATAATCTCTAAAACCCTGTGTTTCTGTCAACTTCCTAGAGAGCACCAGCCATCCGGGTATTCACAGTCCCATACCTTGAAAGTGCAACATTGGAGAAAACCCATCAACACTTTAATATCAAAACACTTTGCGATCTTGCAATATTTTAGATAAATTAATACTCGCGTTACATTAGATGTCATATCGTTATATATGTATATAAAATGAGAAACTTCTGCGAAAAACATACATGGAAATAATATCACGTGAAATTTTTCCACGTTAGAATTAACTGTTCAACGGGCAACGGGTAGTCGCTTTCCTCTCGCGCGATCGAGCGCTTTCCTACGGGAGTCGAACGTCCAGCGGAGGCGAGCGTCGCTCGGATAACAGGATTTTAAATAACGATTATATAATAATATAATTCCGCACGCGGAAGAGAAATGCTCGCGCACTATCCGAAATCCGAACACGCTACTCGTTGCGCGCCGAGATCGGGGGGATGAGGGCAGTGTGTCGTCGGGAACGTTCGCGTCGAATCCCTGTGCGGATGGAGAAGTTCGGCGTTCGGGTGCCCGTGGGTATGCCGTGTACGACGCCGTGTATGATTCCGCGGTATGAACGGTATGATCTCGCTAGGACAACCGCGAGGACTCGCGGACTCTCATCTGTGATGTGGACGCCATATTGACTCGCCAAATGTCAAAACAGACCAAAAAAAGAGCGCAGCCGTGTCGTCGTCGTCGTCGTCGTTATCGTCGTCGTCGTCATCGTCATCGTTGCTGTCACCGCGCGGTGCGGTGGTGCGGCACGGTGTACGGTACGATACGGTACGGATGCGGTGCGGTGCGGGTGCGGCGTAGCGCGAGCGCGCCTCTCTCTCTCTCTCTCTCTCTCTCTTGCGATCGCCCAGCTGATTTCGGCTGCCGCGCGCGAGAATCGGAGTCAATCGAAGTTAAATGTCGATTCTCGCGCGAGAACGGGATCTCCCCCCCGGACTTCCCCCCACCCCTCCGCCCGACCCCGTTGCGCGCACAATACGTTATTTACGTTACGTACCTCGGCGAGAACGCGGCGAGATCCGAACGTGACGTCCGTTGGCGCCGCTTTATCGCCCATATTAATCGCGGCCGCGCGAGCGACGTTCCTATTTCCATGTATGCAGCGAGCGAGCGAGCGAGCGAGGCGAGGGGCCGCGGCCGCGCCGCCTCGTCGTTCGCCGTCGCGACAGCGATCCCGTGGTGGGAGCTGTGGGAGGTAGGCCCGCGATCGCGAGCGGTCGGTGCAGTCGGCTATTGACATATCGTCCCAATATGGCGGTAAGGTGGAAAACGATGGCCTCACGCAGCGCGTGTCGTGATCTCATTTCCGTGCAGTGAGAATATTCCCAGGTAATTGTCTCATTATATCCGCGTGTGACACGGTCGACGGTGGAGTCGCCCTGCAGTTCCTTTTAAATGTGTGCCTCCCGTCGACATCCGTCCTGACTGACGTGCGCGTTTTTCTATAGTGCCTTTTGATATGTCAAAGTGTCAATAAGACGACTGCGGAGTAATAAATCTTTGAACGAAGAAAAAAATCTTATTCAATCGAGTCTTTTTGTGTGTTGTTTAAGGGATAACTCTTTACTTAAAACTGACACGAGCTTAAGGTGCAGATATATATATATACGTGCGATAAATAATTTGGAGTTTTTTTTTCTCATTTATTCTGTAAAATTTATTTTCTGTAATAGATTGTATGAAACATAAGTATATGTAATTAATTTATCATACGTAAATCTACGCTTCAAGCTCGTATTGGGCTCGAATTGAAAAGTTATTTATTACTAAATTAACTAAACTGATTTTGTTTGTTTGTTTGTTTAAGAAAGATGTAATCTATTTCTAATTTATTATTAAATTAACTAAACTGATTTTGTTTGTTTATTCGTTTGTTTAAGAAAGATATATGTAATCAATTTTTCCTTTAACTTTACATTAGTGTAAACTGGATTAAACAAAGATAGTAGTATTGTTTAATCAATTTATTTATCTTATTATAGATAGAAATATTGTTTGATAAATTTAGCTCAGATAGAAATATTGTTTGATAAATTTATTTATCTTAGATAGAAGTATTATTTGATAAATTTATTTAGAAAAGAAACTCAATACAGAAGAATGTTCTCAAATTTCAGATACTTATCGGAAATCTTTTCGAAAAGTTACAGATAAATAATTGACTTACTGTATGTATTTGATATCCTCCTTGTTTATCATACTTATTCAATTAGCATTATTGTAATTAATGAAAACTGACTTTACAAACAACTATTTTATTTTATTTACATTATTTAACTCTCATCTATATTATCATCTATATGCTCATCATAAGATTTTATTCGTCTTTACATTCTTACGCATTGTCTTTGAAAACTGACTTTACACTTGCTCCATTCTATTTTATTTTATTTGTTATTTAATTTTCATCTACATGCTCATCATGAGATTTTATTTGTCTTTACATTCTTACGCATTGTTTTTTAATTGTAGGTTTAATTTGAGACCTGTCGCTGGTATCTAACCATGGTATGAGCCTTATCAGATGAAGTAATGTTAGACAATAATTAACATTCTTAATCGCTGTACCCTTTGCTTGGGCCTCTTTGAAAGATGCCAAGTTTACGGAAGAAAGTTGCCGGTTTCATGCGCCAATTGTCTATCAGCAATTTGGCTGGGGCGGTGGAAAGTATAGGCCTCGGGGAACCACTTCGAAGCCCGCAGTCATTAACTCAGGATTTTCCTGGCGGCTGTTTCATCACACGCTACCTCAACGGGTAAAAATGGAGTTACACGTTACTCCGATACGCTCGCGTTTCTTTCACTTGTCCAATATGACGCTCTATCTAATATACATCTACATTTCATTTACAATTTCTTAGGCTTGAAACGAAACAAGAAGGACCACCAATTTTACACGGCCGTAATCCGGAAGAATTGCCGAGCAGGCAGATCGACGTTTCTCAAGAGAATGAGGAAATATTTGCAGCCTACACTGGTCCCGACAGTGGTCTTACCGCGGTCAATCTTCAGCAGAAACATTTAAGTATTAACGATACCGATATTGATTACATTGATATGCTAGATCAAAATGAGCAATACAGAAGTGGTGAGTTTAGAACATAGATATTAATTAAATAGATTCTTATGTTATTGAAAAATAAATAAAAATACAAAAAACTTCTCTCAGGATCAACAACATCAAATGTCACAATCGCTGGAGTTACCGACTGGTTTAATTCTCATGAAAATGCATACGGAATTGCGACCACACTTTATGAGAAAAATCCTACAAATGATACGAACAATGGAGAGCCAATAGCTGATTGTTTTGGCATTATAGCAAGACCAAACTCTGCCATATTGGCTCTTGCAGATGGTGTCAATTGGGGTAAAAACACAGTAGATCTAAAAAAAAAAATATTGGATAAACTCATAAAAGACAAAAATTGAAGCAAGAGCAAAATAAAAGTTTACAACTGTACTTGCAATTTTAATGTTTGTTCAATGAATATCTTAAAATTTGAAGTATTAGGAACTGTTTAGTAACTGACAGAAAAATATAATTAATTCTTTTTCTTTATACTTATTGCTTCATTTATGTTTAAAACTAAACAGACTCGACACCTTTTTCCGCTAGCATCTTTCTACGTTAATTTAACGTTGCAAGAGATACTTATAATTCGGAGTTTCAGGTGCAAAAGCGAGTATAGCAGCCAGATCTGCAGTTCATGGAAGTATAGAGTATTTGAACCAGGCCCTATTCAGTCCGTCTATAAATAGTGAAATGACAACGACAAAGGATGTATTCATAGCGTTACTTCGATCATTCCATGCGGCACATTCGTTAATACTTCAGGAGCAAGGAATGCTTACCACCTTGACGGTATGCACGATCCTTCCACTGCCAAGTTCGAGTACCGATACAAATATACGCCAGAGAAAATATATTGCCTGTACCTGTAACGTTGGTGATAGTTTAGCTTATGTATATTCAGGGTATGTAATCCTCCCGTTATGTTACTGAATTACAAACTGCAGTGGACAATAAGCTGGAGCTCGTTTAATAGTCGTCTCTTGTGTAAAAACAGGAAAACTGGGGTGAGAGAGATAACGCGAGGCTCTCACGATATTCATTGTATGCGAGACATGCGAGATGCCTTGGGAGCTCTAGGTCCAGTGGACGGCTCTAATCCCGAATTGAATAACCTAACGCTGGCCCTAACGGAGGTCGAGAGGGGCGACATAGTGTTCTTGACGAGCGACGGGATCTCGGATAATTTTGATCCTGTGGTGGGAAAATTTGCAGTTTTACCGAATCACAGCGGCGGCGGCGGCGCCGACGACGCGCGATCAAAGACGCGCCGAAGATCCACGGAAAACCTGCGGCATACCGAGTCGAGCAACAGTAACGTGAACAGCAACAATCTGCCGGTAGTTGAGGCTTATCAAAGGCACGAGCTCACCCTACTCAGAATAGAGGATCTGCTGAGACGCGGGGTTTCCGGAGAAGGGCCGCCGTGCAACAGTGCCAAACATCTGTGTGAACTTCTCTTGGACTTTGCGGTGAGCGAAGAATAAAAAAAAGGTGCCTTGCGGCACATCGATCGACACTTATATAATCTACTGATTGATCTCACTTTTGTTCGCAGGTACGTATAACTGCGGCGAAGAGGCGGATTCTGGAAGACACGGAATTGTATTACGCGCAACACAAAGATGGCCACCTCGTGCAGCTCTCGAAGCAGGAACAGAGATCTCGAAGAAAAAAGACACTGGAGAAGATATCGATGATACCCGGCAAGCTAGACCACGCGACGGTCGTAGCATACGTAGTCGGATCCTAAATTCCGTCAAAGTGTAATTAATGATAGAGAGAATATAGTTTTTATTCGTATATATTATAAAAATTAATAGATTAAACTTTCTATATTGTAACATTCTTACGTAGCCTTTTAAATAAAAGGCGAATATATCTTTTACAAGCCAGTGTCAAGAATCATTTTTATCTTTAAATATTGACAAGAGTGCAATTATGTCCATTTATATTAATGCAAACTTTAACGTCGGTTTGACTTAAAGTTACTTACCTTTTGTCTTTTTCTAGTTCTAAAAATTAGAAAAATAAAAAAATACGTTAAACCGAAATTAAAGTTAATTTACATTAATAGAAACGGATATTAGAGTGAAAAAACGCAAACTCCTGATTATTTTTGTGTATTTCAACCTATGGCCAGAACACTATATATTTCAGTATAACGTGTCACTACTACTGTCTACTGAATACGAAAGGAGATCCGTTTTCATTTCTCTGATCTCGCTCGGAAATATAGTATTGTTCGTCCGTTTTATATTAAACAAAGCCTTTCGCACTTTACACGGTGCTCGAGTGATGCATAGTCGGGCGGCGTCTCCATCGCGCGGTACACGGATTGTGGAGTTCCCCTCTGTATCTCAGCGAGCAGTTTCTTGATGAGTTTCTCCTTCAAATTCACGTACTTCTCTGTCGTTTATACTGAAGACCCAGTACATGGTTCCAACAGCGCATTTTTCTGTCAACACTTTCAAATTGCCCTGTTCCAATCAATACTGGGTCTTCAGTATCTCGTACTTTTTATCCTTGAAGCGGCGCGCATCGTCGACAGCGTAAATTAATAAAAAAAAAAAAAAAATAGAAAGGATACAAACATCGTAATTCGCGAGAGAAAACTTTTCTTAAAATTTTTACATTGTTGCAGACAAGCCTGGCAGAAGATGTGGTCGCGCTGCGCGTTAAATGTTTTGTACCGACGTAACACGGACGCTTTCTTCTGTTACCAGTTACATCATGTAAATTATGTTACATCGGTACAAAACACTTGTTGCAAATCAACGTCTTTTCTAACATTCTGGGACTCTGAAACAGTCAATCGTAATTTTGTCGAGACTACTAATCCTCTCTCTCTTTCTCTCTCTCTTTCTCTCACTCTTTCAAATAAAATCGCAATCGTAATTTCAAACACGACTTACTGGATTTTTGCTCATTTTCGGTAAATGTTTCCTTCGTCCAGGCATAAAAAGTGAAGTATATATAGTTGAATATATATTATGTACACACACAACAGTTTCGTTTTATATCCAACATATACATCGATAAAATCGAAATGTCATGTGTATATATTTTTAACTTGATTAATCGATGGGAACAAATGAAGGATTACGATTCGAAATAGCTTGATTAATCAAACATTATCTACTTATGGGAACAAAAGAAGAGTGCGATTCGAAATGGCGCGTTAAAAATTGAAGTCACTAAACCAGAGAGAAGCATGAGAGCGGCCATCCCAGCCTTTTGTCAGAACCCCCGTACACTAGCGCACCGACGAGATACTATTAAAGACCGACACCCTTACGGGAGTTAGCGTGGGATGTTTAGTAATTGCTAAAATTTAAGCAATTAGTCAATAATATAACATTAATTTTATGATTTATTAAGAGTATCCTAAACCCTAGATCAAACTCCAAAAATCCGCTGTTTTACCGACAATTTGTGAGTATGTATGCGTGCGATATTGATGTAGTGTGTAGTGATGTGTCATGTTTATTACCACATCAATATATCTCACGCATACATATGTACGAATTTGTAA
>NW_012026832.1:373922-374283 GCF_000956235.1 Wasmannia auropunctata
TGAGTTTTCTTGCCTGAATAAGCTTCACTTTACGTGCTTTTTACGACTATTTACTGACTTTCGAAGGGGAAAAGGATAGTTTCCATCCATTTTTACAAGTTTTCTAAAGCGATCCTATTTATTAATTTTATCTACCGACGAGATACTGTTAAAGACCGTCAGCCCTGGGCAAATTTTCGCGCCAGCCAAAGGACCCGGCGGGTCCGGAGATAATTGCAGACTGTCGATGTTATCGACTTTTGACATAAATTTGCGATTTATTTGAATAATACATTATTAAGATCATGATTTTTATTATATAAATGCTTTATAAATAAGTATGAATACTTACAATGCTATAATGTCAAATATATTGCCGCAA
>NW_012026832.1:374333-398006 GCF_000956235.1 Wasmannia auropunctata
TTAAACGTTTTGGTAAATTGATAGCATTAGTCGCCATGTTGAGGTTAAAATAGATAACGAAATCTGTAATTTCGTAATTTTTTCCTGTTTTTGGTACAAAACACACCAGAGCCAGATGCATTAGCATGTGTGTTTTAATCGTGGAAAAGGAAATTTTATTCTATGCGATTAATACGAAGTATTTTGTATCCAACAAAAATGGTATTTTTGTCGATAAAACAGACGGCTTTAACATCTTCTTAATAGATCAATGTTTTTTAGACATGTACATTGTAATTCATATGTATTATATCTTGCTAATATAGTTATATATTTTATTTAAAACTGCATTTTTATAGTTACCATCCGCGTTTGATTATTCAAAGAGATGGTAAAACAATTGGAAAAAAATGTAATTTTGCGGCAATATATTATTTCATTTATTAGTTATCATGTAAAAAATTCATTAAAAAAAATGTACAACCAGCCCTGGTCTCCCCTACTCTTAAAGATCGGCAGCCCTGGATAAATTTTCGTGCCAGTCAATGGTGGGCCCGGAGGTAATTGCAGAGAATTGTGTCGATGTTATCGACTTTTGATATAAATTTGCGATTTATTTGAATAATACATTATTAAGATCATGATTTTTATTATATAAATGCTTTATAAATAAGTATGAATATACTTATAATGCTATAATATCATATATTACCGCAAAAATACATTTTTTTCAACTGTTTTACCATCTCTTTGGATAATTAAACGCAGATGGTAACTATAAAAATACAATTTTAAATAAAATTAACTATTAGCAATAAAATATAACACACATGAATTACAATGTACATGTCTAAAAAAACATTGATTTATTAATAAATCATAAAATTAATGTTATATTATTGACTAATTTGCTTATTTGGCAATTACTAAACTGCCACGCTACTCTCGTAAGGCTGTTGGTCTTTAAGAGTATCTCATCGGTGATGCAACTAATGTAGAACGAGGTAAAGGTCCGGGATAACCGCTTTTATGCTTTTTTCTGATATGAGTTTACGATAAATTATTAGAAATGTAGTCTAGCGTCCGGCATTTTTAATGAATTTCTAACGGCACGCGCGTTTGTCGTGATCTGATTTCGCAACGAGATCGGCCGAGTGCTCTCGCATGTCCATCTTTCGCTTCCCTACCTCCGTGGTTGCAAAAAGTTGCGGCGCCTCGACGCGTGGCGCCGCCAGTGGCTCAGGCTGGGGCCTTATAGCGCCGCGCCAATGGCAGCCTTGACAAATACATAATGGCCGTTGCCACCGAATAGTGTAACGCGTACATGGTACTGTCGTGTAACTGAAAAGTTTATTATTTTCAGTCGGAGTATCGTCGTCGCGCGTGCTCCGTGTGCGTTGTTTTCCCCTCGGCGAGGTGCGGCGGATCGCGCCGGGACGCGGGACCGCGCGCGACGTAAAACTGCACGCGAGCGCGAAAATTCCCAGGAGGAAAACACGGGGTGGCAAAACCGCGTACGCGGAGGTAATATTGACAATTTTTCGTCGCGACGCCACGCGCATTTTTGCGCGTCGGCCGCCGTGCACGCGCGTCGCGGCGCCGCGCGCCGGCACCTTCGGGCCCACCCGGGGCCCCGCATCTCCCCCGAATCCGTGCGTTTTCTTTTGTTTACGCCTTGTCAGTCGGGCCTTTTGTTGTGTGTGCACGGGTCCGCGCGCCGCTTGCACCCGTGAGTGAGAGTGAGCCCGTGTGTGATTCTGCGTTCGTATGCGTATGTGTTGGTGGCTTGTGTGGCACGTATACACCTCGCACACAGGCGCCAGCTATAACCTCAAAACATGTTTCCAGCTGGCGAATTCTCGTACGAGCCTCCCGAAATGTTTCGACGGGATCCCGCGGCCCCGTAGAACTACCGTTACGGCCTGTGGTGGTCGCCCACCGTCCCCGGAACACGGCGGCGCTCGTCCGCTCGTGGGCACGTTAAACCCCCCCGTTTCCCGCATCTCTCGCGTTTAATTCCCCCCCAACGGCGGCGAACCCGCGATTCCCGCCGTTCCTAGTCGCGACTGAAATCCGCGGCGAGAGCGTCTAGGCTAACTGATTTTTCGCGTAATCGCTCGACTCGCGGATGGTTAATGGAGCTTCCGCTTCTTCTTTGCAGGACGCAAATTGGTGACACAAACTCGCGCCAGCAGAAAGCCTAGCTAGTGTTTATACGGTTGAGACACTTTCGTCGAAGAGAAAACGATCACTCCAGCGGAGTTATCTCGTGAGTGGAGGCGTAATGTTGTGACATTACACTCGCGACACTTTACAAGTATTCAAGAATGTCTGTGAGTTACTTCCTGGACTTGGGGTAGCGCGTTAACACGAGAGTACTGTCATTCGCCAAGTTACTGTCGATACCGTATCCCGAAAACGTGTTGTCATGGACAAGCATAACGTCGCTACACCTATAAATGGATAAGATCCTGCAGCAGATGCACTTTAAGTATAAGTCGGGATATATCCACGATGCGATTGCACAGTTGTTCTTTAATGGATAAAGTAGTTCGTGAGAGAACTACTTTCTGCGTACTGGGAAGCAATGCCTATGACAGCTACGAATGGTTAGTGCCGGAGCAAGATTTTTAAAGGTGAAGCGTTAACAGTATATGTGGATACAAGTGGGTGCAACAATTTAAGTGGATACAACGGTGCTGCCTGAGTTTCGGAAGAGTTACGAAATTGTATGCATGACAGGAACGGGAGACGTAGGCCGCAGACGTGTTGAGTGGCGCCGAAACGCCAATATTCCTCGTTGCAATTACTAAATAATTTAGGTAAATATTTTTGTATATTAATTACATATATAAAATTAATAAGATAAATGATTTCAGACATTAAATGTAAAATATTTTGCATGATTTTTTTGTTAAGACACATGTTTTATAACTATATTTATTAAATTATTATTAGTCTTTCATTCAGTATGTGCCACAGTTTCAATAAATATATAATTATATAATTTTATAATATGTAATATATAATTTTCTTCTACAAGATCTGATCGTTGAAAGTTTAAGTCATTTGTATATTATGTTACACATTATATATCAAAAAATAATTTTTTCATAAATCTCTTTGAACTTATAAGACGAACAAAATATTTCATCCGTCTCACAAGTTCAAGGAGATTTATTATAAGAAAATTATTTTTTCTCAATAGGAAAGAGCCAAATAAGCTGGAAAGGTGGCTAGACGCTGCCCATAGTAAAGAGGGGCTGCGTGGGCATGCAGCAGCCTCAGTCACGCCCTCTTCTTGGGGACTCAGTATCCTCTACAACTTCCCCGAATGCGCGTCATAATAATCCAGTTACTGTTTTGACCCAACAACAAGTAAGATTTTGTAGAAATATGTAGATTTGCTTATTATCTGATATTCCTACACATATTTTCTATCTCTGTGTATCCTCTTTCAGGTTGAAACTTCTGTATAGCTTGTTTAAAATATAAAAAATACAAAAAAAAATCAAAATCAAAATCATTAGTCTTGTATAAAAATAATTCTATTTATTATTCTTATTGCAGTTGCAGCAATTACAACAATTACAAGCCCAAAATAGCAGTGGCCAGTCGCTAACATTTGCTTTGCAACAGACATCAAATAATGTAAGCTATTTTTTTTATTGGCGAGCGCATTTCATCGAATATTATTTCGATATTTTAATGTCATTATATTTGATCTTGCAGCCACAAGAGCAAGGAAATGGGTCGGCAACTGGAAGTCACATAGTCTACGTAAATCAGTTGAATCAATTGAATCAGAGTACCATAAATCCCTCGGGGACTGGTATGGGCCTACCCCCGGCCACCCCCACTTTTGGGGTGGGCCTTAATATGGGATTGCCACTGTCACTTCTAAATACCAGTCTTACATCTCTCACGTCCAATGTTATCACCACATCAAATCCTCTGCTGAATTTGGGCTTGCCAAGTATAAGCACAGGGATAACCACGATAAATCCTAGCCTAAATCACTTAAATGCTATCAATTCCAATCTAACGTCCAACATTGGTTCAAACAATATTAATAACAGTTTGTCCAACTTGGGGCAAGATTTGAATAGCATTAATACGGGGGTGAATACTGGAATAAACAGGCTCAATACGATAAATTCTACGAATATTAATTCTGGGCTATCTGGAGTGAGCACTGGGCTGTCAGCTCCAAATTTGACAAGTCTAAACTCATCGAGCGTGAATCAGAATCTTACTACATTGAATACCAATTTAACCGTCGCGAATTCCGGCGTATCTGGTTTATCTGCTATTAATCCGAATACAAATTTGACTACCACCAGTATAAATTCTGGTGTGAATCAAGGTCTCAATCGACCAGCAAATGCCCTGGCAACTAGTTTGACACCAACTAGTTTGAATTCCAGCAGTGCACAGTTTCCATTCCAAACGATACAGAGTATTCAGACTATTGCACCACACATTGCATCGTCAAATATAAATGTACCAAACTCTGCTATATCGCAACATCCTAATTCAAACATCTCACAAATCTCCAGCTCTGGAACTCTGACCAGTTCCAGCATATTCACGAGCACTCCCAGCGAAACGATTCATGCAACTACTGCAAATGTGAATCACGCTTCAAACGTGAATCTCACTACGAACATACCGCACCTAATGCACCCTTTATCGAATATATCAACGTCAAATGTACAACATATATCCGCGTCCAATGAATCGACCATGTCATTGAGTCATGTTTCTTCTTTAAGTTCCTCCCAGTCGACTGGATTTCAACCACAGCGACAGTATTCACAGGGGATAAGCCCTGGGTTAAGTGCATCAGTAGCATTAACAGGCACAACACAACCGTCGAATGTGGTCAGTACTATGAATACTGTTAAGTCTATGCAAAATATACAAGGTCAAAACATTAGTTCGCCGGGCAGCCCGTTTTCAATACCCTTGAAAAGTCCAGCGTCTAATATAGCACCGCCTACGCCGAGTCCTAGCCCTAATCGACTTTTACTTAGAAGTCCGGCTTCGAACTCGATACAATCCAATCGGAATAGCCCGAGCCCAGTGAGCACATCGACTTCGAACAGTAACTTTAACATGCAGATGCAAAGCCCCATGCAGAGTCCGATGAGTGTTAGCCAAATACAGAGCCCTGTACTTAGCCCGTATCCCCCTGCAAAAAGTCCTCATCTATTAAGCGGGAATAATTCTCTCAACAATAGAAGCCCAGCACCTGGAGGTAGCCCTGGTCCACCTGTGGTAAGAATACTGATAAAAATTTAGAAATTTAGATTCTACTCCAATTGCTCATTGAAAGTTAGTTGTTTTGTAGTTTTTGTGTAAAAAAAATATTTTAGTGACTTTGTCAGAATATTTTACTTTCTAAACTTTTATTGGTTTATTTTGTTTATTTGCCGAAAAAGGGTGCAATTTTAGTAATACACAATTAAATTATTTGTTCATCCATGCATCCTTTTATTTTTCATGTGTTTCAGGTTAGGCCTAATACACCCATATTACAGCAAGGAATGCAGGTGTTACAAATAATTCATGGTACACCACAGGGTTATCAATCTGCCCCAACTCAGCTGGTAACTAGGACACAGTTATTTGGAAATCAGCAAATAATAGCGGCGAGTAAGCCCACCAAGCAACCACCGCAAATTTTGCCAAAACCACCAAATCAGCAAACTAGTACAACTTCTCAACAAAAGTCACAAAGAGTTACTACTACAATTACAAATCAGGTATAGTCTTATTTTTATTTTTAATTGTTGCATCAACATGTGCGTTATTTATTTATATGCAATATGTACATAAAATTCAGCTTTAATTTAACTTTTAGTCTAATCTGACATAATTTTATCTTATATCAATTTTATTCTGTTTAAAATATACAATCTGTATGAAATATTCTTTCTTTATAGTATATAAAACTTTTATTCAATCTGTTATTTGATATTATAAATATTTATTTTGATTCTGTTTATAGTCTGGTTTCATAATATGTATTAGGATTTTAATATACATTAATGTATTTTACTATATTATAAGAAATATAAATAAAATATAATAAAATACAAATAAGTTAAATAGGCTTAAACGATTAAAAATTACAAGACAAGCACACGAGCCGAGCTGGATGTAATGTGCTTTTTTAAAAACTTTAAGTAACAGTCACAATGGCATATAAACAAATATATTTCGAGTCTTGATTAGATCAGCCTCAGTGTTGGTACAAATCATAATAATGAAATTAGAAATAGAACCGTTATCTTTGCCTTCCAAATTTAATCCAAAAGAGATGAATTTTTATCACGATTTATGTGTGTTGCGCAAAAACAAAACAATGAATTACATTTTTCTTAGTCTGTAATAATTTGCACAGTAAGATTTTATTATTAAAGTATATATATTTCTTTTTCTTTATAGGTAACTCAACAGAGTCAACCACAAATTGTTCTTGCTGGACCGCAGCCAAGTCCTACTACAGCAACAATGATTCCAACAGCACAGGGTACTGTGCTACTGAATCAGGTATACTATTACAATATATAATTCTGTTTACGTCTTTCAATTACGTCTATCATCTACATATGCATTAATTACATTAATATACATGAATTACATTACAAAAAAAAGTATATATATCATGCTGTTATTATAAGAGGTAGTTTGAGATGCTTCATATTTATTATAACTGCTTACATGCATTTCTATTGTCATAGAAAGTTGCTTCTATGCTTCATATATTTGTCACATTTGGTATATAGGTATTGCCGTCTACTGGACCTGTCATTGTACAGCAGCAACCAGGAGGCGTTCAACTCATACTAAGGACGCCTGCAGGCGCGCAGCAACAAACGCATACCGCACAGGTGATGGTTTCATCCATTCATCCACACATCTTCATATTCGCATTCATAATCATCGCTTGTTAAATTTTTATTAAGAATAGAGATAATTTGCATATTTTTTGTTGAAAAACAGAATTATACACATTTTTATTCTTATTAAGAGAGAATTATAAAAATTATTTATGTAACTTTAATAAATATCTGTGTATGTTAAATATATACACAAATATTTTCAACTTTTTATGTTTATAAATTTTTTATTTTAATACGTTAATTTTAATTATATTAAAATTATACAAGATAAAATTAAAATAAGTTCTGCCATAAATTATATATTTTACACAAAATAGATGATAATACTTGGAGTACATATAACGATCTTTAGATATTTGCATACAAATTACAGCATATTTTATAAAAAAATATTTAATAAAATAAGACATAAATATGTAACTTCTAATTATAGTTAACGCAACAACAATTGGTAAGGGTTGTCACAGCGCAAGGTATGCAACTGCAGGGGCTGCAGGGGCTTACTGCTGCACCCACCACATTTTTCGCTGTACCTAACGGATTTCCTTCAGCTGCTTCTCCAGTAATAAGGCATACTCCATCTAGTCCAGCGCCATGTAAGTTATCACATAATGATGTTACAGCAAAATACATTACAATCATATTACAATATCACATACAAATTCGCAATTAATGCATGTATACAGTTAACAAAAACAGAATATGTTAAGTATTTATCAGGTTTTGATATAAAAATATAACAAATATTGTAGAACATATTATTGTTAAAAATAATGTAGAATACAATTTACATTGAAAGAACTTAATTTTTATTTTATTTTATTTACATTGAATATGCTTTGAAGTGTTAAAAATATCAATATCATGTAAAATTATCAAAGTCACGTTTTACGTGGTAGTCTCCAAGTCTCTTTTTTTATGTCTTTAAATTCGCGACATTAATTTGTTACATTTATCATAAGATTAATATTAATTTCTTGCCATATTTTTAATTTCAATTAAATTAATTGAAATTAAATTAATTTGTAGCTAATTCCGGAACTAGCAATCCCATCGTAATTCAGAATGCTATGGTACAAAGTTCTCAATCGCAAATCCCACAAGTCACATCTGGTAACACTACTGGTAACAATACTTCATGCACGCAACCTGTCTCGGAACAAAATCTATTGCCGCCTCCTAAGAAGAAAGCAAAAAAGAAGAAGAAAGCCAAACGGAAAGATGACGAACCAAAGTTAGATCTTGCCCGTATTATAAAGATATCGGGTATCGTGGATGACGATGATATTTTTGATCCTGAGCTGACACCCGAAACCGAGGTTTCCGGTCAAGTACAGCAAAGCGAAACTAATTCTGGGCAATCTTTAGTCCAACTTTCGCAAGGGACAGCTCCTGTCAGCTCTGCTCTAACTCAAGTACCTGGAACAAATACAACGAACACACAAGCTACTGTATCGCAGCCGGTTAACAATCAGCTGGTCGCCCAACTCCAGATGCCTGTACAAAATTCAATAACGGGACAATTTCGTTTATCAATTGGAGAAGACGGGAAACAACTTATTTTACATCACACCCCCGAACCGAATCAACCCGAGATAGATTCGGCGACCGCGCAAGCTTTAATACGAACCCTGACTCAAGGCAGCGGTCAAAATTCGCAGATTATCTCGCAGTTCTTCAGCCAAGCACAACCAACGCCACAATCTACTCAAAGTACAACCCAGCAAAGGCAAAAGTACGTCAAATCTCCTTTATCTAGCGGAGGTCCAACTTCAACCAATACTATAAATTCTACTTGCTCACAAAATGTCACTTGCACTACTAGTCCGCATCATGGCCAGATATGTTCGAAGCCGATTAATCAGCAGAAAAATACAAACGTCGTTCCTCAAGAGACTAATTCGCTACCTAATGTTTACATTCAAAGCAGCCTCGGATTACAAGAGATACGAGAAACGAAGAACCTGATCAACGTAAAGAACCTGAAAATGTTAAGCGTGGCAGAGCAAGCTAAGAATTTGAATTTTCCGTTTACATTGTCAACGAGCGTACACACTCCGCTGAACGCCCCGGATGTCCTACCTACGAAGCCTTCCGCTACTATACTTGGCATCCCTGGCCCTCGAATGCCTAATGCGAGTCAAGCAAATTCGAGTCAACAAAATTCCAATCTTTCTCTACAAAAGTCTAGTCAGGCACGACTCGTGAACACTTGCGTGACAAATGTACGACAGAAATTGGGAAAGCAACCGCAGCAACGGCAACACACCGTTCACGTGCAGAAATCATTATTACCTAGTACTTCGGTAGCACAAAACGATCATGTGTCTAAAACTAATCAGAGCCTTCAGCAAACGAATCAACAAGAGAGTCTAACGCTGCAGCAGGAGTCGCCACTATTTCAACATAATCAACAGATCACCGCGCAAACTGTACAAACTCAAAATGTGCAACAAATATTTGAACAAAATTTACAGAGCTCAAACATTCATCACAATTCCATGAATATACTGCAGCAGCAAAGTTCTTGCAACACTATGCAGCAACACGATACTATGAATGTTTTACATTCAAGTATTCAACAAAATACGATTAACGTGTTGCAACAAAATACAGCTGGCAACGTGCAGAATATAGAACAAAGTTTGCAGTCGGGTATCAAGGATATAGCCCATGCGCAGCAGAACGTCATGACTAGTTTGCAACAACAAAATACGTCTGCTGTTTTACACAATACGAGCGTCCAGCAAAATGTGAATGTTCAGCAACAAAAGGTAGTGACAGCGAATACCTTCTCTTCCGTTAATGCGCATCACTTCGAGTCTCAAAATTCGGCTAACGTCGTGCAACAAGGAATCAATCCGCAACAAAACAATCAGAATCAGAATATCTTGATTACAAACACTCCTACCTCTAACACTTCCAATACCACCCAACAAAATGAATCTCAAAATGCCGAATCCCAAGGTGCAAATATACTGAACTCGGCGGCGAACAATATACTGAATAACGCGCCTAAAATCACGCCCGAAATTTTAAATGCGCTGAGAAACTTGAATCCCAACGACCAACTGCTGATCGCAAACGCGAACGGTCAGATGCAGGTGATCAGTCAGCAACTCTTGCAGCAACTTTTGGCTGGACAATTAAACGCGACGCAGAATCAGACGCAGAATCAAAATCAAACACAGAAGATAGTAATTGGCGAGCCGGATGCAAACAATCAGAACTTGCAAGGGGTTCAGATCAACACTCCGACGAGCCAAATAATCGTGAATAGTTCCGGTGGGGCTCCAACTATTCAAAATAATATTCAGAACATTGTGGTACAAGCTTCACCGTCCCAGATACCGCAACATATACAAATTCAAAATTCTGGCTTTCCTAACCAATTTATTGACAACCTGAATCAACAACAAATTAGAAATTTAGGCAACAATCCACCAAAGAAGGCGAAAGTCGTGAAAAAGAAAGTTGCTGTTACCGCTCAAAGCATTGTAACACAGGTATGTAAATACATTTTTATATCTTTCAATCTCCCATTCATTCTTTGCTTATTATAAGTCGATGCTTATTATTGTCGATTTTATTCTAAAAATGCATTAGAAAGTGTAAAATTTGCATTCTGCTTCTTTTCTTATTAAAAATCTATTTTCACTTTTTAGACGAAGACAGTAACCGTTACTCGACCAACTATGGTTACGGCGAATACGTCCAATGTGCAAAAAGTTGACAATTCTAATAAAACAAATACGACGGTATCTCATAATATAAATCTCACTAAGAGCGAATCGACTCCAATCATTACCAATGGTCCTTTGATTTCGACTTCTGCCGGTGGTCACGTAACAGTTCCCTCAAATGGCCAAGTGGTACATAGAGTACAAACTATTCAGCTCCCTGCTCAGTTGCAGCAATCGCTGAAAAACATTCATTTACAAATCCAAGCTATTTCGGCTCGAAAATCTAATACGTCATCGCATGATCCGGTGTTGGCGAAATTATATCAGGAGCAAGCAAGGATAATAGCCAGTGGAAAAGTCGTTAGCACTACTACACAACCTTTCACTAGCGTAAGTAATAATTGAGTTGTAGCAACAAAAAATAGTCAGCAACAAGATATACGAAACATTTGTTACAACGAAATATTTTTTTTTCTCCGTATAGACTGCCGAAACAATGTTCAGTGTAGTTTCATCAGTTGCGTCAAATATACATTCACAAAACTCATTCAAGAACCAGACGTCAGCGGCGCAAACGCAAACACAAACTTCCACTACTGCTATGCCAGCAACATCTCAAACTCCAAGTCTAAACATTGTTACGTCTGTAACAATGCCGAGTAGCTCGAATAATAGTTTCATTAACAATATAACGGTAAGTAGAGTATTATTACAAATATATATTTACTTGTAAGAATACATTTTATGCGTAGAAGCTACTATTGGTCATCATAATATTATATTTTATACTATTTCAAAATTATTACAGGTGTCGCAAGGTGTGCAAGGACAACAATCGGGTATATCGAACACTGTAACACAGAGCATGCATCAGACTAAACAGAATAAGTTTTATCAGAATCACGGGACTCAGATATTGAATCCGTCCTCCGCGAACATTCAAATCTTCTCGCCGCCGATCACCTCTGTGGCAACTCAGCAATTACAGAGCAACGCACAACAATTGACTCAAGTTCAGACACAGCAGCAGCCAGGCATACAATGTCAACAACAATCGACGCAATGTCAGACAGATCCATTGGACTTTAAACCAAATATACAGACACCGAGTCCTGTGAAACAGGAACTCTCGTCTCCTATCCAAGTTCAAGTTCAAAGCGGCTCTCCTGCAAGTCAAGTAACCTCGCCTAGAATGATAAGCAAGGGAACACAGAGGATTCAGAGTCCTGTAAATACCAATGGAGGCGCAGTGAAGCAACTTGTCAGTCCTAACAGCAGCACCAATCCTTTGATAAGTCCAAGGCAAGGCGTAAAAAGGCGTGCGACTAGCCCGATTTGTAGGCAATTGAACCGCGGCGATTTGTATGTATTTAAATATAAGTTTCTATGTGTTAACATTTCATTTTTTGGGATTTATTGATATTGATATTTAATTATATCATTACTTACAGAATGGAACAGCAGCTAAAAATCGATCAAAATGGTGCAACCAATCCGGATATGAATACACCATTCTCAGGCAAGCGTGATGCTTGCAAACGTTTGGTAAGGTATCATTGTCTAAATGAGCAAGTACTTGGACCTAAAGATCTGACGAAAGCGGATGAAATATTTGAAGAGACAGCAAAACATTTGTTGAGCAAATTCAACTGTATGATAAATAAATACACGTATCTTCTCCTAATGGAAAGCATGGTATGAATAACAATATGATTCACTTATTTAATAATTGTATACAATTAAAATTTTAATTAAATAACTAGTTATTTCGCTTAATTACATATGAAAACGTTTAAAATTGATACTTAAAATACTCAAATGATTTAAGTTTAAAATAGAGAAATTAGTTTTTTGTATTCGAAATTTTCTTTAATCAATTAATCTCACATAAGTAATTAACATAACATTTTTAAAATTATAGCGCGAAGTGAGAACGTCGGAATTGATGATGATTGATAGGACTTTTGTGGCTGAAGAGCAAAGTATTCTTAATAGGTTACGGGAACAGGAGGCAAAGCTTAATGGTAACTATGTTATTAGTTATTTCTAAATCGATATAATTGTAAAAATAAATATTATGTGCATTTGTTTTTCTTGTGATTACAAGTTTTTCGATTTTATTATATCTTTATTTTATACTTGTTGCTTTTACATTCTTGAATATATCCTATATATATTTTAAGTTACATTTAAAACACAAATTTCTCTTAAATAAATGTATATTTCGATATCATATATTGCAAATGAAATTACAGAAGAGCTTAAGAAAGAAGAAAAACCGTTGGTGCCAAAAGTTGAACCTGGCCTTGTAGAAGAGAATAAATCAACATTAACAACGTCGTCATCCTTGGTGAATGTGTCTGTAAAGCGTGAATTAGAAGATAATTTCCCAAATGATGAGGTGGAATGCAAACCAGTGATTAAGACGACAAGTAGTACTAACAATAGTGGCGATTACGACGAGTGGTTGGAGATCCAGAAAGAACTGGGTGTATATCCGTCTACTGCAGACACTTTAAAGTGTAAAAACGGCAATAACAGTGGTAGTAGTGCATGTGCTGTTACGAGATCATCGAAAATTGAAAGAACGCGAGCAAACGGCGAGTGTCTCCGTACGAATGTTTCAAATACAAATGTACCCGGTGTCTCGAATGCGATTATGAAGGACGATTGCGAGCAGGATGTAAATACGCCCTTCGACAGACGTTGGTGTAGTGCCACTGATCTCGAACGGGATTTGTCAGAGGATACCGACTTGGATGGATTGGCTTTGCATTCGCAGACACAATGTCCAAGCAGTACCGCCCCGAATGTAACGAGTAGCGAGAGCGGAAACACCGGTAACGAGCATAAAATCAATGAGCATGTACAGTCCGCCATCGACGGCATTCTTAATCTTAAGGAACGTCCTGCGAATACCCTGTCGGGCAGTGGTAACGGCAGTTCGCAATCCAGCGATTCGAGAGACACTGCGCTGGACCAAGCGGTCCGCAGCATTTTAAGCTCGTGACCCTCCTTTAGCAAAGTATGTTAAGAAGTGAAAGTTGATAGTTGAATCAAGCTAATTAATGCATCTTAAGAATTTTAGAGAGACTAAGATCGTCGATTTTTCATGGTTTTTGTGGATATCATTGAGATCTACCTATCATGAGAACTATGTTTTTAGTATTGATAACATCGGGTGAACTATGTTTCCGATACTGCATATCTTGGAGAGCACACAAATATAATTACTAAATTATTTGTATAAATCATACGTGATCTTTATTATTTTATTTATATGTTATTCAGCAGAAGGCAAACTGGATCGCGCATACATGTTGTGCGGCATGATACCGAACATTTTGAATATTTCTCAAAGAATTCTGTTCTACAATGGCAATAATTATTCATAATATACAAAACATGTATACTTTCCAGTAGTCTAGCTGTAATAAAGCCACCGCATAAATCTATAATTATAGCAGCTGTACATGTGAATAGATTAGATAGATAACTCGCTCAGAATTTTCAATATGCCACTTTGTAATGTAATTTTGTAAAAAGTAATTATTTAAAGCAACTTATTCCAATTTATCTGTAGTACTTGTAGGCGAATTATTGATACTTAAAAAAAAAATGGGTCGGTGAATATTGTACATACGTTTCAAGATATATTATTATTACGGTAATATTATTGTATTATTGTTATTGAGATTTATTCTCAGAATTATTATTATTATTATTATTTACAATTATTACGATTAACACCATCATCATTGGAACATGTGGGAAAAGCAAAGAGAAAGTAGTAGCATAAGAGACTGACATGTAAAATCGTGGGAAAATGCGGAATGTAAATTAATAACAAGATACAGGGTAATTTGTTATCGATGATGCAATCGAAAAGGTGATAATCCTGAAAAGACAAATCGTAAATATCGAATAAAGTTTTTTCACAAGACTTTATATTTTCAGAAATAGTCTCCTACAAAAAGTGTAGAATACGAATAGATTTCTTCGTAGGTTCACTCTTCACAAATCGGTTGTGTCGTCGATAACAGATTATTTTGTACAAAAAGGAGAAAGGGAATAGATAGCATTTATGCATGCTTATTTTGGATTCATTTCTATTCGACATAGTAATATATGCAGTCTCAATGTCAAGACGCAAAATCAAAGAGATAAAAATGTTTCTAAATGATGTATAGGGTTTTCCTTTTTTTTTAGCATCACATATGGATTCACAATATAGGTATGTGGGTAATTGACGGAAGGTATGTTGGAGAGTGCATGTGTGGAAAAAGGATAATCACATAATAAATCTGATTATTTGGGAATGTCTCTATAGCTATCGATAAGAATCAACATACATTCCTGTGGTCAATGTATGGTTTATTTTTAATTTTATGTATTTTAATTACACGATATTGTCACAAAAATATTCCTATTTAAAATTAAGAAAAAAAGATTGTTACCTTGAAATTCATTTTTCTGCTTTTTAACAAATTGATGCTCCTGTAAAATGCAAAGATGAGATCTGTGTATCTTCTGCGAGATGAAGTTTTATTATGTGAACTCGATTGCGCGTATTCTTTTTCTACATATATCTAAAACAACTCTCTGATGACAGCGGAAACGGAGCGTTTTCTGGCAAAAGCAATCCAAGACTGACGTATATACAGAAAAAAAAAACAAGCAAAACTATAATGTAATGTATTACATTAAGGAATAATAATCGTTTGTACATACATAATGTTCAATTACACACTCTCGACGGCAATCGTGACTTAATGAATTCTTCACAGATTTCAAAGATTTGCATATATTGAAATTCTTTTGATCCTAATAAATTGCCGAATATTTCACGAGTATGTATGTATGTATGTACATCATCCTACATCCCCATCTGCGAAGTTCGGATCACGTGTGTGTTTTTTCGCGAGTTTGCAATTATTGCACGTTAACAAACCGAGATTGTTAACGGTACAACCGCTGGCGAGAGTGAAGACAAATGGTACAGTGATAATATATTATAAATATAATTTAAACAACATTTTATTTTTCATTTGTTTATCAGTATACCCAGATTTAAAAAGAAAACGTATCATTGTTTATAATCATAGTTCTATATATGTGTCGCAGAATTATACAATCTTGTAACACAATTCAATCTTTCTTTTACGATATTATTACTTCGAATTATTTTTACGTAATATAGACGAACAGCAGATGAAATAATAGTAACGAAATTCAATACGAGCGTAATTTGTAAGTCGATGCGCGAGCATGATGATCGGATGATGAAATCCTGTGTTTTTGTATTTTGCAGAGGAGAGCGTTTGTGCTTAACGAAACGGGACATTGTACATTGCGTGAAGTTTTTTAAAGCCGATAAAAATTTCGTGCACCATGTACTTAAAACTGTCGTCTCATTTCACATCTTTTCGAGCATTTTTATTATTTCTATTATTTCTCCATCATTAATCGGAACTGAGTTTGCTCTTGATTTTGGATTCACGAGACGGATAACAGCGGTTTACCTCAAGAGTCAAGGATCCGAAACCGGTATAATTCCGAAATGAAAGAATCCAACTCTTTTTCCAGCGTAAAAAAAATTTGCGGAGGTCGCAAATTGAAAAGAATCGAATGCCGAACGCCGCAATTTTGTGAATTCGTAAGAACCAACGTATAGGAATCACGATTGGATGTAATTTATAAATCGAAAGGATAATGAAAATTATAATAATTATATTTGTATTTATTTATTATTGCGTTTAAATATTTTTTATGCGCACGCAGATTTATATAACGAATACATTTATTTGACGCAATTCATTTTCGCGTTTCATTTCCTGGCCTAGATCGCCTGCTTCATCGCGTCTCGCAACGGTACAGAAGTTATATAATTTCCCCGTGAATAGTGTCGATAAAACGATATTTTATTCATAAAGTATCAGCAAAAAAGAAATTCCGCGCTACGCACTTACTTAAATACAATGCTATGAGAAGCAAAGCAATATAATATCGTAGTTGATAACTAAGTATATACTCTTTCAAATACATTCTACGATAATAGAAATAATACCTTTAAATTTTGATTGTTTTTAAATACTTTTCGGCAATAAATTAATTTCTTTATAACATTCCTATTTTTAATATTTTGATATTTTTTAAGTTGTCATAAAACTGCGCTTCAAAATTAAATAGCGATCGACGTATATCGTTCGAGAACGTGAAGGCGAGACGTATTGAACTAAAAAAAAAATTAACTTTTAAATTATTAAAATTTAATCCTACAATACATAATAATTATTCCATAATTATTATTTTTTTTTAATTACTCAAGACTAAAAGTAAATTGAGCCAGTCACAATGGACCGTTAATTATTATTAATTACATATAAGATTTTGAATATTAATTTAACTTTGAAATATATACAGGGTGTCCCAAAATTCGCGAATCAAAATATCATAACAAGGAAGTCTTCGAAAAATTAAATAAAAAAAGTTATTTGTAAATTTTTATTTTAAACAATAGTGTTTGAGATATAAGGAATTCAATTTAACCAATTACAGGTTATGATTAAACGGAGACATATATGTCCGTGAACGCATCGATAGTGTTAGTAATCGCGCACTAATCTATAATTGGCTAAATTTAAATCCTTATATCTCAAAAACTATTGCTTAAAATAAAAATTTACAAATAACTTTTTTATTTAATTTTTTGAAGACTTTCTTGTAATGATATTTTAATTCGCGAATTTCGGGACACCCTGTACATATAGGTAATAGGTATCTTCGTTTCGAAGTGCATATTTCGTCTTTTACAGGGGTGCGACCGGGAACAGCAGAACGGACAGTCGATCCTTCTTGATCCTTAGATCTCTGCTTAATTTTTCGGGCATTTATATTATTTTTATAAAAAATACATTTTATTTCCCCGAGAAGAGAGAAAAGATGAATTTGCGTGAAATATGGAGGGGAGACAACGTGCGTGCAAATTTACACGGATTCACGGCGGAGGGGGGAGGTGGAGCTCGTGTAAGCTCGCCATACGCGAGTTTCAGCGATACACGTATCGTATGCGCGCGTATGTAAACAATCGTAAACAATCTCCACGGTAATTAATACTCTTCTAACATGATCTCGTTGACAAAGATTGAAAAATCAACAAAGGGCGAAGCAGAAGTCGACGAAGTGACAGACGCTCAGGACGATCCGTACGACGTGGAGAAATGTGCTCGTTGGATTCGGACAAATGCCTTAAAACAGGTTTAGAGGACGCATATGCTTTTAAAAAAAAATCTCACTTGTATATTACTGTGTAAATAGTGTAGAGTCGCAGTTGCAGGTCTTTTTAAACGATTCAGTTCCTCGTAACAGATTATTCCTTCTCGTAAATTAAAGATGCAGTAATAGTTGAGGTTATGTGTGAAAACTTGCTAAATCCCTTTTTTTCTCCTAGAAAATGTGTCATTGTATATCTGTTGCAAAAATATTGGATACAAAAAGTAATAATAATAATGCTAATGATAATCACATTGCTGGAGTTACTTATTGATGGTAGATAAGATTAGGTTAAGTAAGGTTAAACATAAATCTATATATCCAGTATAAAAATACTGGATATATAGATTTATCCAGCATATATGAACAGTTATTACAACGTATAGTCAGATAATTTTTATTGTATGTAATTTTTATTTGTACATATAATTTTGTTATAATTTTGTACATATAGGGTAACTGTTCCTATTAGTGTGCCCTGTACCTATTAGTGTGCTTTTATATTTAAATAAGTCATAAAAATAAACTGGTACAAATAAATAGACAAAGTATTTTTTTTCTATAAAGTTAATACTTTAACTTAATAAAAAAAAAATACTTTGTCTATATATTTGTACCAATTTACTTTTATGACTTATATAAATATAAAAGCACACTAATAGGTTCAGGGCACATTAATAGGGACAGTTACCCTAGTTGTGTATGTGTGTGTGTGTGTGTAATTCTGTTATTAACCGAATATCTTGGGTCTATAATGCTCTGTCGCGTGTCGTAGGTATGCCTACAGTTTCCAGACAGCCTGTTACCAAACTCGGTGGAAGTTGCGCTACGCTTGGAGAGGAGCGTAGAGCAGAAAGTGTACATCTTGGGGGACACGAGCTGCGGTAGCTGTTGCGTCGACGAGGTAACGGCGCAACACATTGAGGCGGATGGCATAATACACTTTGGTCACGCCTGCCTCAATCCCACCGCTCGTTTACCGGTCTTTCACGTTTTACCGAGAAAGCAGTTGAACGCGACGGAGCTCGTTGATGAGTTCAAGCGAGTCTTCGCCGACTGCACGAAGAAGATTATATTTTTCTACGATGTGGCGTATGCGCATGAAATTGGTAAATGTTCAAGATATTATCAGAACTGGCGATAGCGATGAGGATGGAGGTATAATGCAAATTGTGTATGATTCCAGAATATGTATATAATATATTGAAACCTATGTATAAACACTTAATTTTGTCTAAATTAAATTGTACATCGAACGTGGAGTATACCGATACGAGAGCAAACCCGGCCTCGGTTGTCTTAGGTAGAAGTTACGCCTTAGAAAATGGATATAATGTACAGGATTACGAAGGGTTCTTTTTGGGCGAGAAAGAAAAAATTCTCGCGTTATTAGCGATGAGTATACCTGTGAAAAAGTGGTACTGTTACACAAACGATAAAATTAGCGAGTTCGAAGCGTTGAATACACCTTGGTTGAAACGAAGGAGATTCCTAATAGAAAAGCTGAGGGATGCGAAAATTGTGGGAATTGTGGTGGCCACATTGGGCATTCAGCAATATTTGACAGCTATAAACATGGTAAAAAGGACGCTCAAGCAAAAAAATAAAAAGTCTTATCTTCTTAGTGTAGGAAAGATAAATCCTGCCAAGCTTGCAAATTTTCCGGAGGTACGTTCAGGTATATGTTGTAACAATGAAACGTATTGAATTTAATTTTATCATTATGCCAATGATTATTCGATTTTTATTTCAGATTGATGCTTTTGTTGTGATAGCTTGTCCAGAAAATGAAGTATTTGACTCGAGAGACTTTTTTAAGCCTATACTTACAGTGTACGAAGTTGAATTGGCATTCAATAGCGCAAGGGAATTCTGTCCACAATTTTTCATGGATTTTCGGCAGATATTACCCGGTGGCTCTCACTATGTCGACTTTAAGCCATCAACGGACTCGGATGTTTCTCTCATAACCAGCAACGTCAGAAATTGCGAGGATGATACTTTATGTACAGATCACATGAATGCTTTGACAGTTCGTTCATCAGGTATATTCAGTTTATTTAAATTTAAAAAATGTTTAAAAAACTAATAAGGCAATAAAAATTGTAAAATGATAGTAAAAAATTATTTGATATCTACTGCTTAATATTAATTAGTTTTCTCTAAAATCAAAGAGACACCTTTCTCTACATTCTTCATACTTTTAATTACTCTAGAGAATCCTTTTTTGCGTTTTGACATCGAATTTTTTTTTACATTTACTTTCTGTGCAAGCGATTTAATAATTCAAAGCTATTTTATGTAACTAGATTGCAGTAATGATTAATATAGCAATTCTTTCATTAGGTACTGTTGCTATTGGTAAGGCTGGAGCTCAATATCTACAAGAAAGATCCTGGAAGGGTGTTGAGCAAAGACTAGGTGAAGATCCTGTACAACCAGCAGAAACTGGCCGCGCTGGATTAGCATGGGAATATACAAATGAAACTTCAAAAACAGATAAACATAACGCACAAACGGAATAAATATTGTATATCTATATGTGAAGTATTCATTCCTTTCTCCTGAAGTTTGAAAATCCGAACCGCGGAAATCTAAATTCTCAAAATTTATAACAAAAGTACATAATCAGAGAGATAAGAAATAATATCAATTAAATTTCGAAAAATCGCAATTTTAAAATTTCTAGAATTTCAAGTATAAAACATTTTAAACAAAATTTAAATTGTTTAATATCGACAAACAGGAAAATATAATTATGTAAGAATTGATATATCGAAAGAGAATAGCGATGCCAAAAATTCTTAGAATTCTAAGTCTTCACGTAAAAATTTAATATTTTAAAACATCCAAGTATCTGGAGAATATAATCGGTGGAATTAATGGTTTAAGAATTAGTAGAGTGGCATAAATAAAAACTCAAAATATTTTAACTCTAAAATCCGCAACACTTTAGTTCTTATATTTATATTTTTATTTTACATTTTATTAAATGAAGTATAAAGATATTAGGTATTAAACTTAATTCCTGCCGTTCGCTACTAGAGGGTACTGGCTCCAACGCTGGCGAGTTTCGACGATGAAACCATATGTCTTTTGTAGTTTAGACATCGCTGAAAGTGATTCAATCCTCATAGATTAGATTCTTTCTCGACGCCAAAGAGATTTTTCAATCGACTGAAAATGAATCGCGATAAGCTGTTTTTCCGACATTTGCTTCTTCACTACTTCGACCTCAAGAAAACCGCAGCTGAAGCACATCGCTTATTATCCGAAGTGTATGGTGATGAAGCTCCATCGGAAAGAACATGTAGAGTTTGGTTTGAACGCTTCCGAAACGGTGATTTTGATGTGAGAGACAAAGAACGTCCAGGACAGCCGAAAAAATTTGAAGATGTCGAGCTGCAAGAATTGCTCGATGAGAATCCAGCCCAAACGCTTTTAGAGTTGTCGGATCAGTTAAATGTTACTCCAATGGCCGTCTCAAAACGCTTGCATGCCATGGGAAAGATTCATAAGGAAGGAAAATGGCTACCACATGAGTTGTCGGAAAAACTGGTCGACAAGAAAACCGAATCGGATTCTTCTGAGAAAAATGTTAAAGCGAAGCTGTCGCTTCTAGCATCTTCTAGCGAGAGTTCTAGTTCTAAAATGGCAAATATCTCAAGGAGTATTAAACGTGTTCATGAGCCTGAGAATGATAGAGAATCTATAATCTCCAGGATAAAGAAGAGAAGATTCAACCTCGAAAAAAATCATTATTACTACCAAAATAATGAGAAATTGAGAATGTCCTGCGAAGTTCATTTAACGCGATTAAACACGGAAGTTCTTAAGTCCTATTCCTATGCATTAAGAAATTAAGTCAAGAGAGTATCTGGAACATAAGGCGCTCAAAAGGTATCCAGCATTTTCTGTAAAACCTATGTCTGTTGTCTTGCATCATTTGCCATAATTGATTTGCTGTTTGATATTAGAGTTTCAAAATGTATGATAGAGTTGTATACTTATAGAGCTTATAGCGTGATTATAATTAAAGTAACAAAATTTAATTTTGAATGAGATTACATCTTGCCAAGTCTAAACATATGAATATATGAAGATATAATATTGATAAAAATATATTAAATTGTTAGCGTTATTTTGCTTGTTTATTACTACAGGACGAGTTATAAAATATTTTAATGTAATGTTTTCATTATAAACATCAAATGTACAGTCAAATTGGATATTTTTTATATTAACTTCGTAAATCAAAATTTTAATTTCATATGATGGCATTTAAATGGAGTCTTTATCAACTTTTAGTCATAAAAATCTAAGTCCCGACAGTAGGTATAATAAAGTTTTTAATCTTTTGTTGTAAGTTCTAAATTGTAACTTTTCTGGCAAAAAGTGTTTCCGACGTTACCATAATCCCTAAATTTTAAACGAGCTGGCCAGATCTCACAATCAACTATAAAGTTTAGAGCAAATTAACGTCACAATTCAGAGCCTAGAGGAAAGGACTAAGAGCTTATTATCTATTGTAGATCGGGAGGCTAATAAAAATCTCTGTAGCAAATATGTCTGCACTTATGGTTTAATTTGATTGTAAAAGATAATAAATATAATACAAGTTCAGTTACGTAATATACACTTCCTTAAATCGACTGCACTTCTTTGGAAATATACTAAATCTCTAATATATTGAAAAATGTTTCATTTTACTGTAATAATCGACTGTATTTATTTATATACATAATAATTTTATAGTAACTACAATTTCTGTGGATTAAAGTTTTTGTATATTACAAACTTAATACTATTTCTTGCACATTTGCTTTTACAATGAAATAGATACATTTAAATATTATAATATAATAAATTTTTATGTAACAAATTTAATTTATGTATGAATTAGTTATTATCAAAAGTACCTTATTTTCATTATCTTTACAGTTTTGTTAATCTGGATAAACTTGAAAAGAGACGCAAAGAAAATGCAAAGGAAGATTCCGATTCGTTGACGGATGACGATTCGTCCTCAAAAATTTCGAAAAGCTCAAATAAACGAAAGGGAAAGACAAAGGTCAAAGAAGAGATTTTGATGGACCATTTTGAAAAAGTACAGGACAGCTAGCGACATCATGGCAACTGTAGAAACAAATTCTGATACTGAAGAATCAGTTTGTCAAATAAAAAATGATATACAGAGTGTCCGGTAATAACCGGATAATATCTCGTGGGCTGATAGAGCAGATTAAACTGAACAGAAAAGTCCTCTACCATTTTGCAAAATTCGCAATCGTTAGCGAGATATTAATTTTTGAAGATTGACGAATAAATGCGTATCCGTCCGGCCCACCGCTAAATACCAGCAGTGGGGCGAACAAATACGCGGTTATTTGCCAATCTTCAAAAATTAATATCTCGTTAACGATTGCGACTTTTGTAAAATGGTAGAGGACTTTTCTGTTCAGTTTCATCTGCTCTACCTGCCCACGAAGTCTGGTACGGTTATTATGGGACACCCTGTATATATACAAGGTGTCCGGTAATAACCGGATAATATCTCGTGAGCTGGTAGAGCAGATTAAACTGGATCGAAAAGTCCTCTATCATTTTGCAAAATTCGCAATTGTTAAAGAGATATTAATTTTTAAAGATCGGCGAATAAACGCATATCCATCCGCCATACCGCTGAAAGCAGGCGCGCGGCGAGATACGATCGCCCCACCGCTCGTCAACTACCGGCTAGCAACTACCAGCGGTGGGGCCGTCGTATCTCGCCGCGCGCCTGCATTCAGCAGTAGGCGGACGGATATGCGTTTATTCGCCGATCTTCA
>NW_012026832.1:398026-401324 GCF_000956235.1 Wasmannia auropunctata
TCGTAAATAAGTTTCTAAATATGTATTTTTTAATCACAATTTTGTTATGTATATTTTTTTTCATTCTCTAGTATATGATGCTAATTAATAAAATTTATTGTATTTAAAACAAATTTATTTTAGCAATTAAATTGGAATGGTCAAGAATACATCAAAAATTTATGCAATTTGACATCATTTTGACAAACTAAAATTTGATGTTATTTTGATATCATTTTGATCTTTCTGTTCTCCTTGGGAAGTGATCACTCTGCATGCTTACAATAAAGTTTAATCAGAGCCGTTTGATATTATATTTATTAGGTCTATCTCTATTAGTTTAGAAGATAAAAAGGGGTGGCCACTTATACGGGGACACCCTGTACATATATATCATGGACATAGGAATATAAGAGGACAGAGCATAGAGGTGCGAGGAGGAAGTTACTGCGGGACGGTGCGACGAGGTAAAGATTTGCCTAAATTTGATTGGCCTGTTAGTTTGCGTAAGCGCAATGATAATTAAGTCTCGTGTCCGTGTGATACACACATATATAATAGACCGAGTATCCCTATGCTTTTGCTGTGGAGGAGGAGATTTGGGACCCAATAAGAGTGAACTCAGCACAATCCCCCCCGGCATTTCGGCTTCACTTCCCTCGCCTAAGTTACGACTTTGTGCTTCTGTCCTCTTATATTCCTATGTCCATGATATATATATGTATATGGAGTAAAAAATATCAAATAGCACGCGCAAAGCTCGCGTCTGTAATGCCCTTAGAACATATTATATGTTCTAAGGTAATGCCAGTGTGTAAATAAAAGAAATATGTAAAATGTTTATTCCCTGTTTTCAAAAACAATGAAACACTGAGTAAGAATAAATGAAAAAAGATTTCTTGTTTGACCTAGTAATCGTTTATGATGATTAAATATAACTGTGAATAATAATAATCGGATTAATCGTTAAAATCAGGTTTAATATAACTTTTAAATAAGTCGATTGATTGAAGTATATCTAGTGAATATCGTCGAAAGAAGTTCTACACAACTTTAACAACTTATATAATGACTGATTGTACAATATTACTGTGACGTTTTTGCATAATATACTTGCTTAAGCGCTGCGCATTCAATGCTAACAGTTTCAATTTAACCGCCGCATCCATGGACATAGGAATATAAGGAGTCAGAGCATATTGTTGCGGGGGGGAAGGCAGTGCGGGACGGTGCGACGAGATAACTTGATTGGCTGTTAGTGTTCGTGTGATACACACATATATAATAGATCTATAATAGACCGATTTTTGCTGTGGAAGGGGTGAACTGGGACCAATAAGAGTGAACTGGGCACCAATTTGCCCCCGCATTTTAGCTTCACTCCCCTCGCTTAAGTTACGACTTTGTTCTCCGTCCCCTTATATTCCTACGTCCATGGCCACATCTAACAGTTAACGTTTTTATAGACTTTATTAACATCAACGCAGAGTCAAATAATTTATTGCTGAAAAAGTATCTTTCTAAATTCTGTTATTTTAAGAGGTCTTATTATAATTATATGGTGAGTGACGTAATATGAAATCTGTGTTAAAAATGGCGAAGAGTGTAGTGACAGAACATACAAACGAAATTCTCCTTTTCTATTTTGAAAATTTGTGATACAAATCGATTAATAAGTTATTGACAAGACTTGTAATATAAATGTTGCTTATATATAATAAATCTGGAATTTTATATAAATTATGAAAATTAACTACTTGGAAGATCTATTATAAAATCTGTAATATATATTATAAGACAACCCAGACAGCACAGATCTCCTGAGTATGTTCCATAGGACATTCTAAGGATGTACAAATGTTCTATGGACGTTCCTATGGACGTTCTACGAATATCGCGTGTGCTGTCAGGGAAGAAACAGACAAATTATTGTTTCTATATTAAATTTGAATATTTGTTCGTAAACTTTACATTACATATTTCATGAATGTTATATAATAAAAAAAAGTAAAAACTACAAATATGTAATACATGCTCTCTGCATATTCATCTGCGCACCCGTGCACTTTGTATACACTTTGTATGTATGGTATGTATTACATATATCTTACGAGTTGATTATAAGAAATGCATATTTAATGTATAGATGTATTGTCATCACATTTTTCTCCTTAAATTATGAAATTTTATAAAATATGTATATTAAAAATAAAAATTACGAAAACAAAATTATAATTAAAAACTTAGATACTTAGAAAAATTAATAAAATAATTATTAAACAAAATTAATGTTACAATTGACTTTTAAAATTAACGTGATCTTGTTTGATTCAAGTGATCATAGATGGATGCTTTATAAAAAATTTAGAAAAATGTCACATTTCAATTCAAGTTTTTATATATGTATCAGTTTTAATCAACCAATATTCTAATTTTAATAACTTATTATTATAAACTGTCCATAACTATATATGTCATATATATTCTCATTGATTGCGACTATTTAGCAATTTACACATACAGAATCACAGACATATAATTTACCTTGAAATTCAAACAAAGACAATAAATTAGTGCCATTATAAAATAATACTGTTTAAGTATGTATTTACAGGTTATAGTTTACAATTGCAAATATCGACAATGAGAATAAATGTGAAACTTCTTTTCTTCATATTTATGCTCACTATAGTGTCACTAGAAGGACAAGTAAATTTCATGAAAAACTTAGAAGTTTTATTGAAAGGATCGATTAATTATGTGTTTCCTAAAGATCCTGGTATAGTGAGAGTGAGGAAGCCAGAAGATATCAAAACAGGGAACAATATAACCACAATATTAGATTTTGTAAGTGTAACAAAATTGTGCAATAATAAATAATTGAATAATAACTATTGTTTAATTAATTTAATCTTTTATATTTCTCTTAAAGAAATATAAAAAAAATAAATATATTAAAAACATAAAAAATATAAATATATTTAAAAAAATAAAAAATATAAATATATTTAAAAAAAATAATAGCTTAATTAGAATATTAAATAAAACAATCTTCTTGATAAAAAGAATACCTTGCTATCTTAAAGTTTAATTTATATTACAGCATGATTTTGTAATCAGTAGCAATGTAATCATTAAAATATGTTTTTGTTCAAACAATAAATATATTGAGTAAACAACAATATCTGAAGAATGCCCTTACGAAAAAAAACTCTCAACTTTGAGTGTTCAACACTAAAAAAAACGCTCAAATTTGGGTGTTAACACTTAAAAAGGACGCTCAAATTTGGGTGTGATTTAGATCGGAAGAGCACACGTC
>NW_012026832.1:401344-402187 GCF_000956235.1 Wasmannia auropunctata
CCATGCATGCTTACTCAGCACATCGATAACAGTGAGAATGTAGTGGTAACCTCTGTTGAATCGCGTATACGGACGCATCTCGACTACATCCGCCTGCCACAGGTCATCGTATCCACAAACTATGACGCGTCTTCGTGGAAAATTTCTTCTCGCGGGAGCGTGCAGTTCCTCGATCAGCTGCTGCTTTTCGAGACTTTTCTTTTTCGACATGTTCGAGTCTTTTCTATTCAGCGCGATGATGCGTTTCTTGAATCGACTTTCGAAGCTCGTTAATCAGCATTTGCATATTATTTTGAAGCGCGGTAATCTTTCTCTCGATTTCGTCCTGTCGATCTTTCAAAACTTGTATCGTCTGTTGCACGAAACGTTTGTTGACGACATCGCTATCATCTACTGGCAGTGCTACACGTCGAATCTTGCGTGATTTTGCATCAAAGTCAGATGCAACTATGCAAAGAGCGTTATCACGCACGTAATTTCTGAGTAGACCACTCAACTGGTAGTACGAACTTGTTCCGCCTATACCGATCGACGTCCCAAACTTGTTGATCGGCATTTCGATGTTGACTAAATGATTCGTACTGTGTTGTTTAATTTATAATAATACCCGCTTCGCGAAGTTCCTTGATAATCGACAGCATCTCGTTGTCGTGCGCATTGTGACCAGCTTGGTGCGAGGCAATCGGAGGCGATCTACAAGCTCGTTGGGATCGTCCCAATGAATGTATTCAATCTTGCTATCATTCACTGTCATGGTGAGAGGTATACCTTTTCCAATTTTTTTACCGCTTTTCACATCTTCTGGCAACAGAGGTACTGAGTCGACAAGGCACACAGGGGATA
>NW_012026832.1:402207-405655 GCF_000956235.1 Wasmannia auropunctata
GATGCTCAACGCTTAACCGACCAAGGTAACACCGAATATTGATGATCACACCCAACTGACACTCAACATTGATGCTCAACGCTTAACCGACTCCCAATGTTGACGATCAACACTCAATATACACTCAATATTGACGGCGAACACTCAATTTTGATGGTAAACGCCCAAATTTGAGTGTTAACACCAAAAATGAGGGTTTTTTTTCGTAAGGGTGGAACGTCTCAACTCATTCTGAATTAGAAGAGTTTACAAAATTTTAATATTGTTAGAAAATAAATAATGCTCTTAAATCTTCTCTAAATTGTTTTTTTACGTAATTAGATTTCTTATTATTTTACATATTTCAATCATTGAAAAGTCTTGAACTCTTCTTTAACATTCTATATGCATGTATATGTTTACGCAGATCGGTTTAGTAGAACAATATGGTTACTCCGCCGAAGAGCATTATGTCACAACGGAAGATGGTTATAACTTAGTAATACACAGGATATCAGGCAGTCCTTTATTTAAGGGTCAACAGAGAAAAAAAGTTGTATTCTTCCAACATGGGACGATGATCTCATCTGATTTCTGGGTGTTGTTTGGTCCTGATAGAGACCTTGGTAAGTGATTATGAATATATGATGATTTGATTTTATTGAGTATGTTAATATCAAATTCTGAATTGTCATCTAAGTATTCTAAGTCATCTAAGAGGCAATAGAACTTTGAGCGAAACTTTTTTATATCTTTCATCTTTTGTTTACTCTAAGTCCGTATAAAATTTTTCACGGCATATAGAACGAATATTGTTCTTACTACAAGAGAAAAATTATTTCAATTATCATTTAACTATAATATGATCATATTTGATAAAATATTAATTTACCTCTAGTTATGACTTATTGTTAGTGGAATTAATTTTGTAACTAATTCGGTAATGTAATAAGAAAACTAATTACAGATTATTATCTTGTTTTATAGCATTCTTATTAGTTGATCAAGGATATGATGTATGGCTTGGAAATATCAGGGGAAATTCTTATAGTAGATCACATATCAAAATGTCTCCACGAGATAAGGACTTTTGGCAATTTAGGTAAAATTTATATGTACCATAAGTACTATTATAAAAAAATTATCTTTATTAATTTCAACATTTCGTTACTTAAAATAATTTACTTATATTAATCTTACTTTTTTATTTCTTATATTTTGCTTTATTCAGAAGCCAGTTTTCAACACTTTCAACTAAAATTTCTAATTAAAATCGATGTTTCCTTAATCAAAAATATAAAACTATAATTGCTATACAGTATGGACATATTATATGTATATGTTGCGTCTGTGAAGTTAGCACATTTTATTAATTTTTTATAAACAATAATATATATACATCTTAGAACATATTATGTTCTAAGATATATATTATATATATATATACATATACAGGATGTTTCAGAAATAGTTGGCCAAATTTTAAGAGCATATTCCACTCATTATAAGGATGAAAAAAAGTCATATAAACATGGGTTCGGAAATGCTTTGTTTCCAAGTTATAAACATTTTTTATTTATTTATACATCTATTTTCATTACCGAACTAAAGGTATTTTTAGCAAGGCATCGTCTTTGAAGAAACATTTGTTGATAAAGACGTTGAGCTTTTCTGCATGTTTCCATTAGCTCGCCCATACATGTAGTGGATATCTGCCAATTCTATGTTAGAATAAGCCATGTTGATGAATACCATTTTCACTTTTAAATGCTTAAATAAAGACTGATTCCATACAGACCTATCTAATAACCTTTTGTTTACTTTAGAAAGTAAATGGAAGTACAATTTAGGAAACGTCGAAGCGAGGCATAGTCGTCCGACGTAAATATGTGCAATGTAAATAAGAAATATTTATAACTAGGAAAAGAAGCGTTTTTGAACTCATATGTTTATATGATTTTTTTCATCTTTATAATGAGTGGCATATGCTCTTAAAGTTTGGCCAAATATTTCTGAAACACTCTGTATATATAGCTCCAGTAGCACTTTACATAATTCTAGCGTTCCTGATAAACATTAAAAATTGTTCTGCTTTTTTAACACAAAAAAATATTTTTAGTTTTAAGAATATATAAGAGCTATGGGAATGAAGAATTCGTTAGGAACAAGCTAGAACTATCGTACCGAAAATTATCAGCACGATACATTTCCATCGAGTGCCGAGCTGGCGGCAAAAATAAAAATTGTTTAAAAAATTTTTATAAGAACAACTTTTGAAAATGATTCACTCACGTGTGGAACTCGATCGAAACAAGTCAGAACTACTGCTAGCATCAAAAATTGTCAGCAGGACTCCTTTTCGTCGAATATCGTGCTATGGATATTTAAAACTATGTAAAAGTGATTAATTGTTGCATTTTTGTCTTGAAACGCTCCATAATTATGAAATTAACTTAAGATTAACGGAATACTTGACAGACCTAATATTTGACGGAATATAATACTTTAGAAGGAGATGTGCCATACTGAAAGCACGTGAAGTTATTTACGTCATTTTTAATTTTTATTTTTTTGTTATTAAAAATGCAGAACATTTTTTTATGTTTATCAAAATTAGTAAAACTATGAAAAGTGCTACTGAAACTATTATTGTTTTTAAAAATAAACAAAATGTCGTGCTATCTTCACAGACTCGTATACATATATGTTCTTATAGCTTCGTAAAAAGAAATTGAATTAAAAAATTAAATTAAGAAATTTGTAACAATTATTCAGTGTTGGTACAGCACTAAAAAGCTGATAAAAGAAGAAATAAAATATACTTACATTGTGTAGCTATCATGAGATGGGAACGAAAGACCTACCAGCTATGATCGATTATGTACTTAATTACACAAAACAAAAAAGCCTACGCTACATTGGTTATTCGATGGGAACTACTATGTTCTTCGTTTTACTATCCATGAGGCCCGAATACAATGCAAAAATAGAATTGGGAATCTGCCTTGCTCCAGTCGCTATTTGGAAAGAAATAGCTCCTCTATACCAATTTCTTCAAAGTCAAAAACAAATTATTAGGGTAAGAAAATATCAAAATTTTATTTTAAAAGAAATAAAGAAAAATATATTTTATATGAGTTCTACTTTAATATTATTCTTATAAAAGAATAAATTTTATTAGTAACGTTACTTTATTATCAATATAATAATAATAATAATTATAGAAATGATGTGTGTGTGTACAAGCTGTTAAATAAATAATTGATTTAAAAAAATATATTTTATAACATTATATATCTCACAACAAATTTTTAAATTAAAAAAAAATCTTTATTGTAAATATTAATATGCGATAATTTAATATTAAAAAATTTTTTAATTTAGATTGAAATGTTCAATTACATTGACATTACTAATAAATTATTTCTTGTGTACCTGTATCATTATAGCTTTTGCATTGTAATAATTG
>NW_012026832.1:405675-407301 GCF_000956235.1 Wasmannia auropunctata
CGTGTGCTCTTCCGATGTCTCAGCATACTCGAAAAATACTCCTCTTATTCTAAATTGCTTAAGATCGTCTCGTATTGTCTACGTCTTCGCCCCGCGAGAAAGCATAGCGGTGCGTTATGTGCCGAAGAAATCAGCGAAACCGAAACACGCGTTTTAAAATTTCTGCAAGCCACTAGATTTCTTGTCGAAATTCAGTGTATCAAGAGCGGGAATCCTACGATCAGGAGTCGAATCGCGAATTTAAATCCATTTTTTGACGAGAACGGTTTGATTCGTGTCGGAGGACGACTTCGGAAGGCAAATCTAACTTTCGCACAGAAACATTCAATTCTACTTTCGAACAAACACAGTTTAACCGACCGCATTATTCGCGAAATACACGAAACGCACTATCACACAGGCATTCAAACCACGCTGTACATACTTTGACAGAGATTCTGGTTGATCGACGGTCGGAACCAGGTCCGAAGGATTGTACGCTCGTGTACGCGATGTCACAGGTTCGACGCCAATGCCATTGAGTACAAAATGGCAGATTTGCCATCGGTCCGTGTGAGTGAAGCAATACCTTTCGCGAACGTCGGTATCGATTTCTGCGGACTGTTTCATATAAAAGAGAAAAAATATTGCAATCGGGCTCAAATCAAGGTGTACGTATGCGTGTTCGTATGCCTGTCAATAAAGGCTGTATATCTTGAGGTTGTGAGCGACCTAACGTCCGACGGCTTTCTTGCCGCATTTCGGTGTTTCATTGCGAGACGGGGTATCCCAGCACATGTCTATTCTGATAACGGAACAAATTTCGTGGGCGCGAATAATCAGTTGAAGGAAATATACGCTTTATTTAACACCGAAGATCACAAAGATCTCGTGAACAGGTTCGCAAGCGGCCACCAATGGCATTTTATTCCACCGGTAGCCCCCCACTTCGGTGGATTATGGGAGTCTACTGTAAAGCTCTTTAAACATTACTTCAGACGCGTGATAGGAGACACTCTTTTTACGTTTAAAGAGCTAAATACATTCACTACCAAAGTTGAGAGCATCTTGAACTCCAGACCTATTACCTCCCTTTCCTCAGATCCAAACGACATGTTAGTTTTAACACCCGCTCACTGTCTAATTGGTAAACCGCTAATGACCCTGCCGGAGGGGGATCTGACGTCTGTTCCAGCAAATCGATTATCGACATGGCAACACATTTCAAAGATGCGACAAGATTTCTGGGCTCGCTGGCACCTCGAATACTTAAACGAACTACAAGTTCGTAACAAATGGAATAAGAACGGTCCAAAGCCCGACATTGGGACGGTCGTTCTTGTCAAGGATAAAAACCTTCCATGCACGCAGTGGATGTTGGGCAAGATCACAAGTCTACATGCGGGCGAAGATGGAGTGGCTCGAGCAGCCACTATCAAAACAAAAACCAGAGAGATAAGGAGAACTACGAAGGCTCTTTGTCCGCTTCCGATAGAACAATAAGTTCACACATATTCATGCGCATATATCTGTATACAAATAGGTAATTTAAAATATTTACACATATTCAGACGCGCGTAATTATAAGCATATATATATGTAATGCAAACTATGTATACACACATATGTAACCATATAATTTAAGTG
>NW_012026832.1:407321-409086 GCF_000956235.1 Wasmannia auropunctata
TTAAATATGCGCTACTCAAACACAAAAAATTATATTATACTAAATTTACCCGCGTGATACGGATACCCGCGAAATCGGTTTTCACCCGTGTGAGACGAATGACGTGCGGGCGGGTAGTTCTCAGTTTTTCTTATTACTCGGTTCTTTTTCCGAGCACTACTAATTACTATAAAAGCGCAGATTTTCGGGCATAATCCCGGTGCTGAGAATCGTTACGTGCAACTGAGTTGGATCACAGTATATACAAGGAGAACAGAAAAGTCAAAATAATATCAATTTGACGTCAAATTGACCGAATTTACGTCACTTTTTACATCATGATTAAAATCTCGATTTCAAATGACTAAAGAATGACTTTATATTGACTTTTTTTTATAGTGTCGATCTTTTTAATTTTTAGAAAAATGTGAACGTTTCTTGATTGTATATATGGCAAGTATTTATTTTTAATTCCTTTATTTCAAATGCCATTTCGCAACTTATACAAAAATTAAGCCTTAGTAAAAATTGTAATTTTCACATTTGTTTATATTTTATATGCAAACTTTATATTTCTGAATAAAATATATCTTAACTAACACATATTCCATCTTTTTGACATCTGTTAAGAAGATATATACCATTAGTATACTCTTATTAGCAATTAATGTTTATGGATCATCGAAGCATCAGTTCTCGGACGATCACAAGGTTAAGCACGTTCCACAAGGTTCATAGCTTGGATGGGTGACCGCTTTAGGAATATCGTAAATAAGTTTCTAAATATGTATTTTTTAATCACAATTTTGTTATGTATATTTTTTTTCATTCTCTAGTATATGATGCTAATTAATAAAATTTATTGTATTATTAAAACAAATTTATTTTAGCAATTAAATTGGAATGGTCAAGAATACATCAAAAATTTATGCAATTTGACATCATTTTGACAAACTAAAATTTGATCTTATTTTGATATCATTTTGATGTCATTTTGATCTTTCTGTTCTCCTTGGGTAAATATTAGGCAGTTTTCGATAATTACAAAATAATTTTAAGATATTATATATATAAAACATATTTTTCTATTCATGTATAATATTTACAAGTTTATTACAATTGTCCGAATTTATGCATACAATAATGTTATAACAAATTGTATTTAATGCATTACTGAAAAGATGACAGATTTTCAATTAAATCATCCACATAATATTATGTCTTACTAATAAGTAAATTTAGTCTTTTATATATGCAAATCGATAATCACATACAAGTTATAATGACATGGCAAATATTAAAACTATGTGTACTTATCGTATACACGTATTTCTGTAATAACAGATTGAAATCTATCGAATAAATCTACCGATCGCATCGGTTCACATGAAAATAAATAGTGGCAACAGCGCAAGTAGCGCAACACGACACGAGCCCGGCAAGCCGACGAGCGCTGTTTCACTGTTTCCCGTAACATTCCACTCTACACTCTACGTGCAACGGTCGTGGCGGAAGGAGCGGTACGTGCGAAGATCCAATAAGTAAATATTGTATATATGTATATATATATATATACATATATATATATACACTGCTCAAAAAAATTATGGCATAGAAAAATTTTGAGCAAAAATTGATCAACTTTGGTTAACGGTAACTCCGCGAAAAATCATCGTAAAATAATGAACTTTTTTTCAAATGAAAGCTTGAAAATCTCTACTTTAAAATACTGTGAGTCGATTTTAAATTTAATGCACCTCTGTTGCTGTAAACTCTTAAATCTGAA
>NW_012026832.1:409136-410610 GCF_000956235.1 Wasmannia auropunctata
ACTACGTTGTTACCGCGGATATTGAAAAGATGTACCGGCAGGTATGGGTACACAAGGAAGATAGATGTTACCAACGTATTTTATGGCGTCAAGATAAAGAAATACAAACATTTCAACTAAACACGCTCACGTTCGGCGTTTCTTCCTCACCATTTCTCGCCATTCGGACTGTTCAAAGACTCGCAGATGACGAGGGTCACGCGTTTCCCCGAGCAAAAACGATTCTCAAGGAACATTTATACGTAGACGACTTGCTATCTGGCGCCGAAACTGTTAACGAGGCGCGATCAATTAGGGACGAAATCATTGCGCTACTGAAACGAGGCGGCTTTAGTATTCGTCAATGGGCGTCTAATGACGAGCGCGTTATTGGGGACCTGGCGTCCGGTGCAGTGCACGCGAACTTAAGGTTAGACGAAGATCGTTCACTCAAAACGTTGGGAATAATGTGGAATGCACGAGACGACAGGATACTTTATTCGGTTCAGTCCATCAAGGTTTCGGAGAGATTAACGAAGCGAAGCATCTTATCGGAGATCGCAAAGATCTACGATCCGATGGGTTTGCTGGGCCCCGTAATTCTGTACGCGAAAAAGATGATGCAGGACGTGTGGCGATCCGGAGTACAGTGGGACGAATCCGTACCGCAGAGCATTTATTCGGAATGGTTAGAGTTTACTCGACAATTAGAGTCAATAGATCAGGTTTCGTTCGACCGGAAATTACTGTTAGAAAATTGTAAGGACATCCAAATTCACGGATTTTGCGACGCGAGCAACGTCGGTTACGGAGCCTGCATTTACGTGCGTTCGAGCGGGGGAGGGGATGCGGTCGTCAAACTATTATGCGCCAAATCACGAGTCGCACCGCTAAAAACAACCACCATACCACGGCTCGAACTATGTGGCGCGTTACTACTGTCACAATTATACCGAGAAGCAATCGGCGCGTTGAGTATCACACTCAGCCGTACGACGTTCTGGTGCGATTCGACCATCGTTTTACACTGGCTAAAAACGCCCCCTTACCTGCTGAAAACGTTCGTAGCGAATCGGGTAGTAGAAATTCGGGAACATACTGGCTCGAACGAATGGCGACACATTAGGTCAGAAGATAATCCCGCGGACGCTCTGTCAAGAGGTCAATTGCCCCGCGCGTTTTTACAAAATCGAATGTGATTTTCGGGTCCTCCGTGGTTAGTTAGTAACAAAGACGAGTGGCCTAACGAGACAGTACAGATTAACGAGGTACCCGAATTAAAGAAAAACACCTGCATGACGGCCATAGCCTGCGATCTCAGCATACTCGAAAAATACTCCTCTTATTCTAAATTGCTTAAGATCGTCTCGTATTGTCTACGTCTTCGCCCCGCGAGAAAGCATAGCGGTGCGTTATGTGCCGAAGAAATCAGCGAAGCCGAAACACGCATTTTAAAAACTCTGCAAGCCACCAGATTTCTTGTCGAAATTCAAAG
>NW_012026832.1:410660-424400 GCF_000956235.1 Wasmannia auropunctata
ACTGGAGTTCAGACGTGTGCTCTTCCGATCTTTTAAAACAAATTTATTTTAGCAATTAAATTGGAATGGTCAAGAATACATCAAAAATTTATGCAATTTGACATCATTTTGACAAACTAAAATTTGATGTTATTTTGATATCATTTTGATGTCATTTTGATCTTTCTGTTCTCCTTGGAATGCTCACTATGCGCATTGTTTACATTAAGAGGTGCTAATCGAGATAGTGCCTTTGAGTATATAAACATGGACGGGGAATGTTAGCTCGAAAACTGTGTTCAAAATGTGTGCGAGAGAGAAAGGTAGACGAGTAATATTCGTCCTCTCTGCGCATACATCGACATTCGACAGTCAGAGAGGACGAAGTATCACGTGGTATCACTCGTATACCTTTCTCTTTCGCACTCCTTACCACGCTTAAACACACTTGCGGCCTATACAAAACAAAAGCATTCCACCTCCATGTATATAATATACTATATACTCAAAGGCACATAGATAATCGTAATTGTTTCCGACAGAATTCGTTAATGTAAATTGTAATCGTAGGTCAACGCACAATAAATTTATATAAACGTATGTCGTATCATTGTGACATCAAAAACGATTGATACGACATACATTTACGTAAAATCAATATGTGTTAACCTACGACTACGATTTACGTTTACGTATTCTGTCGGAAACAATTACGAGAATCTTTCTGTGTCGGCCCATAAATATAAATATATAATATAAATTTCAGACATAATGCAGTCGGCGAGCTTTGAATCTCCTCGAGAAATGTTGCTATCTCATTTCAGCGAGCATCCGACTCACTCGTATGCAGCGCGTGTGTCCTGGATTGTGCCCAAACATTCACGTCCTACAATTACCTGTGAATCTTTCTCCGGTCGTTGCGAATTAGCATCGTTTATTTGGCCAGCGGCAATATTCCTCTGGTGTTTCTCGATGAGAGTTTTGCTAAGTTTTATTAAGGGCACACGTACTTGTCGATTAATCTTTTGTAATTGTTCAGAGGCTGTAATAACGTTAATAATAAACATAAATTAAACAAAATAAAAAAATATTAACGTGAAATTTGAAATAAGCTCACTCACAAATAATTGACAAAATTTGTACGTTTTCTGTCGTTCCTTCCAAGCGCCAAGAAAACGTTAATTTCCGCGTTATATCTTTATCAAACTGCGACACATCGAAGTTTTCAATTTCGTTCACAGAAATATATTCGTGAAGATTTAAACGTGGGATATAAATGTAAGCGTACGCCATAATAAAGAGAGAAAACACTCGACGTGTACGGTACAACTATTGATTCTCGACTGCTGTCAATGACGGTTTCTTATTCTACAGCGTCGTCGCAACAATGACATCATCTCTCCCTTTTCATGTTGCACAGCACTAGACCATCCGCGCAACACATGGGGTTATGCTAACGGCCTCGAAAAAAATGTCGAACTTTAGACTAACAAAGGAAAGGCCAGGTAGGTCAGTGATCCTAATCCCAACTTTTTAGTGAAAATATGAGGCAAAAAATATATACCTATAGTGTCCGAGCGTTTAATTGAATGGGCCTTAGTTTTCGAGTAAGAATTTTCAAAAAATAAATTTTTAAATTATAATTCAATATTTAATAATAAAAAGCGATATATTTCTTTTTTAGTAATTTTATGCGTGTCTGTTGAATTAATTGAATTAAGATACTGGAGTGCGTAGGACTCGGTTAAGTGTTTAATAAATGTTCAATGTCTTATATTAATGTCTTTTATTTTAACTCGCGTGACTGTCTCTGCGACTGTACAATTCTGTATCTAAAACTCGACTCTCGGTTCCCGGGCCTGACCTTTTTCGTATCGGCTGCCCGAAGTCCCCCACTTTTAAACATCACGTTCCGTTAATGAATTTTTGAACAATAATTCCTTTGTCCTTTCAATCGCGGTACATAAGCCGAGGATATCCGCGCTAACCGATCCAGTTTTGTTTTTGTGTGTGGGCCTGTATGTAATGTACATGTGTATATGTATGTCTTGTGTATGTCGTGTATCTAGCAGACAAAATTATTTTACTTTAACTTTTAATTTTACATTTTATTTATTTGGGGCTATGTGATGCAATCACCTTTCATTCAATATCAATATAGCCCGGTAAGTAAAAAGCTTGCTCTCCAATCCGAGAGTCCATGTTCAATTTGTGGATGCTGCAATTTTTTTTAATGCATGTTTTTATTCTATTTTTCATTTTTTATTACTGATATTGTAATGTACGATTTTTTTACATAAAAATTTGTATTTTTTCCTAAGTATTACTATAACAGATGTTGAATAAAAGAAATATATCTTTTTATTATTAAATATTGAATATTATTATTTAAAAATTTATTTTTCGAAAATTTTTATTCGAAAACTAAGACCCATTCAATCAAATGCTCCGATATCTTTATTTTGCCTCTAGTTTTACTAAAAAAATTGGTATCAGGATCCGTGATGCACTGACCTGACCTTCCCTTTATGTAAGCCATCTTTTCTTTACCTGCCGATGTAGCCCAAGGAAAACTCTTCAATGCGTGTTGTCGTGAAATTACAAAGCCAGTTAAATCTTATTAATAAGTGGAAGCATCGACATATCACATTACTCGATGCAGATATTTCTTGTGGAGAATTAATATGATGGAGGATTTTGATATGGATAATTTTTTGAAACACACAATGACTTTTAACAATCGATTGAATCTACTACGTTTATTCACTAATGACGAACTTCGAAAAAATACTCGTATCAATGTTAAAGTCTACCCTAGCAAGCCGTAAGAGAGCTTGTTTTCTAAAAAATACGACGTTATTAACAAATAAACGATATTTGTGTTTACTCGATCATTGCGGTAGAACTTCCGTTAACGGAAAACGTATCACGAGTTTTTATAGAAATAGAAAACGATGTCAGTGACAATAATTTAGGGATAAATGTTGTAAACAAATTATCCTTGTATTACATTACGTCAAAAACAAATCGTAAAATTCGAGTCGGCAATATTGAACGAGTATCATAAAATATCGTATTATTTCGATTTAGAGTGCGAAAGAAAAAATGAAAATTTTCAGGAGAAGAAAATGCAACATCGAGATTAATGAAAGAAATTTTTATCAAAATCGTTTTGCTATTATTTCGTAAATATTTGCCGTATGATTTACAATACGAATTTTTATAATCCATTTTATCAATCGAGAGTCTTGATGTCACTTCACCATTTGTTATAAAATCAAAGTACAATTCTGAGAAATTACTTGACTTGTTAAATGCCGATAATCATTGTCGACGATGATGACACTGTAATGTTTTTGCAGAATGTATTTTCTACAAAGAAAATTAACGGCCAATTAAAACATACATAGAAAAAATTTTTCGTTACTTTTTACTGTAAAATTTACTACAATTTTTATCATAAATTTTATCATGTTTGGTAACAACTAGGCAATCTATTAAACTATACATAGAGAAAGGATTAACCAGCGCAGTTAAAATATAGCCGTAACAGCTAATATGTGTTCTTTAAAATAGAGACTGCTAATATTGTTACTGCAAAAGCTCAATTTATTAGTTGCTAATACTGAGCACAAAAAATATTTACAGCTAGAATTAAATGACGTTTAGCTAATTTTATTGAAGGATATTCAGCAAAATCATTCTTTTGGTGTTTATAGCTTTCTTAGCTATTCCTGTTAAAGTACACTTTTATTTTAGCTAATAAAATTGTACGCAATTTATCTCGCAACAAATATATATTTCATCTTTAATAACTAACTTTTAGCAATGACAAAAGTTCGAATTGTCTACTGATAATTAGTTGATGATACTAACAATAAGTCATTTTTTTCCATGTATTATCAATAACAACGGGAATTTTTTTAATATACAAAAATATTTTATAAACAACATAATAAAAATTTCGAAACAAACTGTAAAATGTTCCAAGACAAAATTCTTACAATGTGCTTTGTAAAATTTATATTTCTAGTAAAATTTTTTCTTTACAAATAAATAAATTGCACATTTTCTAAATTTATTTATTTAATTATAATTTTATAAAAAATTTTACAAAATTTTTAGAATTAAATTATATAATGTAATAATAAATTAGCATTAATTACTTACACGTAAATTATTAGTTTAATATAGTATTAATCACGAGATTTTTATTTCTTTTTTTATATAATTTATTACAAAAGAATTTCTGGGTATTAAAATGAGATTTAGTTCATAAAATAAGTAATTATTTGATTTTATATTAATATCAGTTTCTTACAATACATATATCCTCTTCCGTTTGTTACACGTACAGAATATATTATAACAAAATCATATAATTCTTTAAAATAAAACATTTTTCATAAATAGTTTTTAATAATAATTATATGTAATTGTAACGCTCGTCAAAATGAAATCAAATAAAAATTAGTTATTATAATATATTAATTTATTAATTATATTTGATTGCTTTTTAGTTATTAAATAGTATGTACATAAACTCTCACAATGCGGTTCGTATTGCGAGTATATATAAAAAGTGGAGTATCTTTTCGCATACTATACATAGTAGGCCCGGCGTTTTATGTGTGGATTGTGTGGAGCAATCTATGTCCCAAATCAGATGGGTGTGGATTTCCACACCCGATAAAATCCACACCCTACCACAGAGATTTAGCGGAGGCTATAATAGATAACATTGATAAATTATTGTATGAATTTACAAGTAAAAATAATTATCGAGCATCCACGTTTTTAATTGAAAAAATAAATAATTAAATGTTAAAAAAAATGTGTACTTGAAAATTTTATCAACTACTGGTAGAGTAGGAGGAATAGGGGGAGGGAGTATTTTTCATCAGAAATGACAGAAATTTCCACAGTATTCCACACCTAGAGCCGAGACATATCGCTGGGCCATAGAATGACACGCAGGGTATAGATATATACCGCTCATCATGCAGGTAGCCAAACGCTCTGAGTAACTTTTTAAAAAAAGCAGAAGCACTTTCGTTTGCACGTGCATGCGCTTTCTTCGTGTCTCTTACCACAAGAAAACCTCTCACTTAGGGCAAATACGCAATTCTGAGGGATTTATTTATGGCAAGAGAATTCGAATGAATTATTTGTATATAGTTGACTCGAGAAGTACTCCAGTTGAAAAAATTATTATTTTAAATCGTTTATTTTGTTTGAAGAGTTATAAAGTGCAATTAAAAAGGTTTGTGAGTCGTTCAGTTAATTGTAATTAATCATTTTTTAATTAATTAATCATTTTTACCTGCTAATGTATTTAGCCCGAGGAATTAAATAGGAGATAAATTAAATAATGTTTTGGTATGGTAATCGTTGTATTTTGTAAAATTATAAAATATCATTTAAAAGGTTTTTGAAAAATTATAAAATATCATTTAAAAGGTTTATGAGTCATTCAGATAATTATAATTATTACAGCTCGAAACGGGGATAACCAGCGTTACGCGCCGCTCATGCGTAGCTATTGCCGATGGTAATAAACAACTCCCGCGCGCCTATCTCAATCGCTGAACGACCGCATCTCACTGCGCATTTGCATTTGGCGGTAGGCCAATCAATAACTCATGCATTAACTATTGCAAAAAAATTAAAAATGGTAGAGAACTTTTCGACTCACTCAGTTTAGTCTTCTTAATCCGCACACAAAAATAGTATCAAATATTCTGGAACACCCTGTATCTTTTATTGCTCACCTTTCTCACGTGTACAATAGTATGCTGTCGTGATGTCACATGGTACCCACATGCTTGACCGTATTGAACCTTTACAAAGGGCAGGCATTATAAAAAAAAGAGAAAAATATGTCCTGAAGCAACCGCAATCCGTTGAGCAAAGTGTCAGCGCATCGTGTTTGACACGCTATGCGAAATTAGTTATGCTTGCAGAATGCCTGCAGTAAAATAAAATTCGACTGCACATCATGACAGCATCATGCAAATATTATTTGCTCTATCATATACAAGATATATATAATGCCTAATACTGGCACAACGCACTCAACCATGGACATATGAAATATATATATAGAGATATAACGAGTATAAACTGCTATTGGGCAAGAGGGAGTCTGATATTCGAAGTGAAGGACATTCATCTGACATCAGTCTGGCTCATTCGCCGATAAGACTCGATAATTACATTTGGCATACATTTATATGTCGTCATGTTATATGCATTATGCATGACATATGTCTCCCAAGCGCATACACGGAAAGAACAATTTTGTTAAAAAGTCGAAAAACTTTGTTGAATACAGATCTGAAAATAATTTTTGTTCAATAATCAAAATAATTTGTTGGGTAGTTAAAAATGATAGGCATTGCTATAAAACATTTTAATATTCTAACAATTATTTTGACTTTCCAACAAAATTATATTGATTATCAAACAAAATTTAATTTTCTCATCCGGATCTAGCAAAATTGTTCTTTCCGTGTAGAAATGAACTAAATATTACGCAAAAAAATTTTCATTTTCTTTATAACAATAATCTAGAATTTTCTTTAATGTTTTAAAATATTTTTCAATCATAATTTTTATTTCTGTTGTCCTACTATCACTGCATTTATCATAATCTCTTAAATTTTACACTAAAAAAATGTTTTACTTATAAGCGAGAAATTCTTTTAAGCATTTTCTTTAAGCAAAAAAATTTTACATGAAGCATATTCCTTAGCTATAACGCGTATTTATCTACAAAGAAGTGGCACATGTGCTATAATCAAAAATATTATCTATAAAGAAGTGGCACATGCGCTATCAAGAATAAGTTTTCACAGTAATTTGATATTTTTCTACACACGGAAAAAACAATTTTGCTGAATCCAGATCTGAAGATAAATTTTTATTTAATAATCAAAATAATTTTGTGCGAAAGTCAAAATGATTGCTAGAATAACAAAACGTTTTACAGCAATGTTTATCAGTTTTAACATTCCAACAAATTATTTTAATTCAACAAAAAATTATTTTCAGATCTGTATTTAACAAAATTTTTAGACCTTTCAACAAAATCGTTCTTTCCGTACATTTTAGAATATCCTCTTGAGCCATATATAAGAGGAAAATCTTTTAGCATCTTAAGATGGTACCGCTAAAGGATAGAATATTTTTTTTAGGTGTATTGCTAATATAAACGTGCGGGTATAATTATAACAATTGTAAACATTATCGTAAATATCATTACAAAAAGATAAAAATAGTGTGATAGTAATGATATTTACGATAATGTTTACAATTGTTATAATAATACCCGCATGTTTATATTAGCAATAAAATTCGAGAGATTATGTGCGATTTTTAATTTGGATTATTACCTTGCAAAGTTTAGAATAGATTTTGATATTTGACAGATCTTCTTTACGAACTTTGCAAAGTTCCATAGAGTGAAATAAAAATTGCATATACAAATGCAGTTTACAGTTTTCGAAAGCATGAATCTTTACCTTTAATTTGCGCACTCGTGGAATATTATACGAATTTTTCACCGAATTGCTCAACAATAAAGTAAAAATGATCCTTATATGCTTCAACATTGAATAATTCAGTGACAAAAAATCGCGCAATGCTGAATCGAGTTCGCAAATTAAAAGTAAAGATTCACGCTTTCAAATGTGTAAACTGTATTTGTGTGCGATATTTAATTCATATCGAAGAGCCTTGCAAAATTTATAACAAAGTGTGTCGCATTTTTATTTCCGTATAGCTCCGTAAAAGATCAGCAAAACGTTCTTTAAAGTCAATATAAAAACTAAAAATTAATTGTAAATGTTTTTGAAAAATTTTATTGTAATTAATATATTTTTTAATGATATTACACTTTCCTTTGAAGAGTAGAATAACTAAGCGATCTTTAATTTTGCTGTTGCATTAGCATATGCAGCGCTGGTTCTCTTGCGCTATACGCGTACGCGAATCGAGCGCACCGGGCTGCCGACAGCCCGAAACGCCGCGCGCATGCGCGCTAGCGCCGCGGGTTTCGCACATAGCTCGATCGCATTTAATTATTTATTTTATTGCCCGCACATATTAATTATGTTATTTTTTAAACGTCCGAATGTTTTGTTATTTACTTTAGGCGATTTCGGAGGAGGGAAACTCATCAAGGCATAAATATCTAAATTCCGGCAGCCACGTTTTTTAGAACCCTCCGAGCGCTGGTTCTCACCGGTCGATACCGATCCATTGCTACCTTTCTCGAATTGCAAAAGCCTACGAGCACAAGAAGTCTGGAAGTTCTCGGCCTCGGCCCAGCTGTTGCCGACAGCTCGTTCCGGCCTCGACTTCCAAAAACATTCAACATTTGATCGAGCACGACAGTGGTAAGGCCGTTGCCTGCCGCAACCCGGCAATTACCGGCTGGCCGAGATCGACATCCTTCCAATTCATTTGACAGTAGTGGCCGTTGCCGGCCGTCTCGGTCTGGCATTTGCTGGCCGTCGTCATAATTATTGTACGTCGCATACCCAGGTAGCACGTATTTCTTTTAAAAACCAACTTTTAAAAACGTTTTTGAGTGGTTAAAATGTTCACTGGAAAAACGCGTTTAAACACGGAAAGAACGATTTTGTTGAAAGACCTAAAAATTTTGCTAAAAACAGATCTGAAAATAATTTTTTGTTGAATCATCAAAATAATTTGTTGGAATGTTAAAACTGATAAGCATTGCTATAAAACGTTTTGATATTCTAGCAATCACTTTGATTTTCGCACAAAATTATTTTGATTCTTGAACAAAAATTATTTCCAGATCTGGATTCAGCAAAATTGTTCCTTCCGTGAAGAAACGTTTCTTTTTCGTAAAAAAAAACGTAGAGAAATATAATCAAATATATCATTTTTTCTTTATCTGTAAAAAAGATTTACCCCAAAAAAATATTCTACTTATAAGCGGAAAAATCCTTTAAGAGGATGCTATAGTCGCCTGTTTTACCGACAAAAATACCATTTTTGTTGGTTACTAATTGCTTCGTACGTGTTAATCGCATAGAATTAAATTTCCTTTTCCACGATTAAAACACACATGCAAATGTATCTGGCTCTGGTGCATTTTGTATCAAAAACGGAAAAAAATGAAATAATTACAGATTTTGTTATCTATTTTAACCTCAACATGGCGACTAATGCTGTCAATTTACCAAAACGTTTATTACGTGAAAAAGTTAGGCAGGTCATATACTCGAAATAAAGACAGGGCCAGGTGTTCAATAAAGAAATAAATATATGTGAGTTGTTAAAATTAAGTATAGAAGCCTAAATAAAAATATATTAGTAACCGATAGATTTGTGTATATGTATAATGCGTGAGATATATTGATGTGATATTAAACTACACACTACTACGTCAATATCGCACGCATACATACTCATAAAACAGCGAATTTTTGGAGTTTGTCTCGGGTTTAGGATACCCTTAAGCATTTCCTCTAACAAAAAATTTTACATGAAGCTGATATAGCTGATACATGAAGCATGATATATTCTTCAGTTATAACACAGTTTAACTATGCGTATTTATCTACAAAGAAGTGGTACATGCGCTATAATCAAGAATATTATTTATGAAGAAGTGACACATGCACTATAATCAATTAATAAATTCTCATAGTAATTCGATATTCCTCTACATTTTAAAATATATCTTCTTGAGCCATATATAAGAAGAATAGATATCTTTTAACATCAAGAGGGTACCGCTAAAGAATAAAATATTTTTTTGGGGTGTTGCGCATTTGTTCTTTTCAAGTAAACTTTTTCACAGATAGAAAAATAATGATATTTTGATTATATTTCTCTTTTTTTTTTACCACAAAGAAATGTTTCTTTAAACGTTTTTTGAGTGGACACTTTAATCATTTAGAAACGTTTTCAAGGTGCTACCTGGGCTACTGTCGCGGGGACCATCGGGGCGCGTCTATATTTTCCATGTGGAACGCTACCGTGTCGTAACTAAGTGTCATGCCGGGTATAATGCAACGGAAGCCGCAGCGTAAATGTAAAACCGTTTACTTCCGACCGCCCTAAATGCAACGTTAAAACATGTATAGGCTTATACTTTCTACGCGCCGGCATTAAATTCTAATTTGTAGTCTTAAATAAACCGATAATATATGTGTTTCTTAACTGCTCTCGTCTCTAGAACCGACTGATGCATATCCGCGCATTTACCCGTGCTGTACGGAAGACAAAACGTTTTAAATTTAAGATTCCAGTTGCTAAATTATTAAGAATAACAATATAGGCATATTGTAAAAATTTATTGTCCGATTGTAAATTTAGACTATTTTTTGCATTTGAATGTATGTGTAATATCTTGGCGACCTGGCGTTTATATAAAAAGCATTCATTATCTAAAATCCCTACGTTTTTTCTAATCGAATTCGTGATTATAAAGCAATCTATAATCTATATTCTGTTATAACCGAGTGATTGCTAATATTTTTTCGAGAGATTTCATTAGAATATTATTCTGCATCAAATATTCATAGTCTTTAAAGTTCTGCCGGTCTATCAACGTAGAAAGCATCACAATAATTATACAATAAATCTTGTCAACTATATTTATTTTATCTTTGATAGAAGATATTTTTTGAGCTTTCATTATTTTATTTTTATTAAGGCAAAAACATAGTTGCTTACTTTTAGATCTTTAGTAATAGCTTATATTTTTTCGAAATACCGTAAATGAAATTATTAAACTAGTGCTATTTTTTACATAAAATAAACTAGATATAACTAGTATACATAATGCAATAAAGTCATTTAATTACCTAAAAAACAAGAAATCTAGAAAATAACTTTTTTCACGTTCAAGAAATACGCTACCAGAAAAGCTGTCATAACATCCGCTACGATGCAATAATATGACCGCGATTATGATATACATATATGTACAAAACAATAGTACGCATCCGCTTGTGTATATACATATTATATCAGTACAAAATTATCTTTGTAAAAAAAGCGGTTTAAATAGAAAGAGCTTCCTGCGATGTGCAAATACTTATAAGTTTAACTTAAATAAAAATATTTTTATGTAACAACACTCAGCACTGCTAGATTGAGTAAGGAAAACAATTTAAAAGTAATAACATATTTAATCTAAATATTATATTGAAAAAAGTAATAATAAATTTATTGTAAATGTTACATTGAAAAATTCAATTATATTTTTAGATCTAGCAAAACTAATTAAGTGTTTTTACATAATTAAGATGATATGAGTTGTTTGTAAGTTTTTATCGCTCTTAACTTGTTCCCGAAATATTTCTATTGTCACGGAACATCTACTAAACCGATTATCGAATTATCAAATCATACAGCAGGTAGTACAAAATATACGGCCTGTGATTACTCGTTTTTATATAAACATTTTCTATTTACTTATTGCAAAGCATAACACAGATGCAATGACGTTTGAGAAGTTAATCAATTTTGGCAAAATAAAATCTAACTGGGTTATAATAAAGAAAAAATTTGGCATGCCCAAGTCGCATTAATTGCATTTCTGTAATAAATGTAATTAATGTTATTAAAATGTAATTATAATGTTATTAAATTAAATTAAACAATGTAAATTTATGTGAAAATAATGCAATATAATAATATTAATACAAAAATTAAATGAATCACATCGTACTTTTCTCGCTGTACTGTAACGCGTGATATCGAATATTATAATAATCTTTAGCGTTTTGGAAAATAAATTTTGCGAGCTGTAGAAATAGCTCTCGATAGATAGACGCTAAATGCACCCTTTTCTTTGTTAATATTTTTATCCTTCTGTTCTATCCAAGAGAGAAATTTACTTCTAATAAATTTCACCTTAACGGGAGTCAATACAGGTCGTTTACATATTGGCGATTGTCTTACACATCGTTTCGCTAATTCCCGACGAGCCCATAACGCGTTACATAACGTCGTAACAAATAGGCTCCCTTTTTTCTGATCTTTTGCCTTGCGAAGTGCACGTAAAAGCTTTTGCTTATCTTTAATAATAAAATCGTTGTCTGAATGTTCATTTTCCGTAGTATTTGACAACGGTGACGGATGGGAATGCACAGATTCATTTTCAGAACATTCAAGCATAAAATCTTCACTTTCTTCCTCCTCACCTTCTTCAACTCTTCTTTCTGTTTCATCTGCACATTCAACTGGACGAATAGTGTCGATGGTGGCGATGTTGGTGGTGTTGGCGTTGGCAGTAATATCTACATTGGTATTGTCATTGGTGATGGTGGCGGTTTTGGCAGCGGCAGTGTCGATGGTAACGGTGTTGGCTTTGGCAGTGGTGGGAACAATAGTATCTAAAAAAATTATCGTACAGTATTGATAACTTGAAGATAGGATTGGATTTGATACGCATATATTCTACAGATTTCCTATACGTATCGTATGTACATACATATGATTGCGTATATCATACGTAAAATATATATTAAAATATGTATGATACCTTTGACATTAACTTTAATCTCACAAATCATTTTTGTATTTTTTAAAGAGAATTAGTTTAGTTATTATAACTGTTATTAGTTACAAATAAACTATTAAATTGACTTGATATACATATATTGTAATTTTTTCTTATTTAAAATAATTTTATATTTAAAAATAACGTCATTTTAATTTTATTAATTTAATATGAATGATGTTTTCCAAAATTAACTTTAATTTAACTTTAGTTAATAATTTAATCTTAACACAAGTTTTAACTGACAATGAAGTAGTTTCTCGTTCATTGCAACTTTTATAACTTAACTAATTAATTTTGTAAATCATTAATTTTAACTTAATTTAGTTTAAAAAAATATTAACTTACCTACTAATCCTGCTGTTAGGTTACCATGTATTGTACAATCTGAAAAAAAATATATATATATATTACAGTACTCACTACAATAGAAAACACGAATAAAAAATATACTTTATACTTTGCAGAACAAACGAAGAAGGATATCTGGATGTTGTATTATTGTCTCCATTAATTATACTTTTTATTGCTTCAACTTCCTCTTGAAGTGTAGCTATTTTCTGTTTCATTTTACACACTTCTTGTTCTATATCATTGTACAGCCGTTGATCATGCTCATTAACGTTGTTATTGGAAGAAGTGGATGGGGTTGTTGTCGTATTAGTAGCAGCAGCAGTAGGTACGTTGACGACACTGTCATTAAACACTCTTCCTTGTTCTGGTCTTTCCTGTAAGACACATATACAAGAGAATGTTAACAGTAGAAAAATAAAAAAATTGAACTATAACTAATTACTATAAATGCGCAAATTTTCGGGTATAATCTCGGTGCTGAGAATCGTTACGTGCGAGTGAGTTGAATCCTCGATATGCGCTTTGTTTACATTAAGGCGATGCTGGAATATCGACATTTGCATTCTAATGGATAACTATCCGGATAACTATCCGGATAATGGATAACTCCGAAACGACTGAACGGATTTAAAAACGCTTTTACAGGATTGAAAATGTCATCGCGCTAGGTATATATGAATAGTAAAAACGAAAAATATTTAAAATTACCTTTTTTGGGGTATCATAACCAGTCACCTGACGTAAACATTTTATTGGTATGTACAAAAGTTCTGCAGCTCATATGTACAAAAAAAGTATCTAGCGCGCATCGGATTATTTGCACGAATAATACAAGACGTTTTGAGCTACGATTGGAA
>NW_012026832.1:424450-426703 GCF_000956235.1 Wasmannia auropunctata
TATCTTACTTCTATATATTAAGCTTTAGCTCACATTTATGCGTTGACTAATTCTAATTTCATAGTAAAAATATTATGCTTTGGTTTAGGTAAAGCTTTTGTAGATAAATCGGCGACCATATCGTTCGTAGATATATGATTGACAACAATGTCATCAACAATGTTTTCAATATGTTGACGGAGAAAATGATAACGCACGTCAATATGTTTAGTTCTTTGACTTATAGTATGGTTTTTAGCTAAACATAACGCGCCCCTATTATCACATTGTATAGGTATCGTCTTGTTATCGTTATCATTTTCTATCTCTAATAATAAACGGCGCAACCAAATTGCTTCTTGGCAGGCAAATGAAAGTGTTATGTACTCCGCTTCTACTGTAGATAAGACTACGTTCTTTTGCTTCTTACTGTACCAAGAAATTGGTCCATTGTTTACAACAAACGCACATCCAGTAATCGAATTTCTAGTTTCTTCGCAGTTGGCCCAGTCCGCATCACTATAACCTACGATACCATTATCGCTGTCTCTTTTAAAACAAATTTTTAACTCTATTGTTCCCTTGAGATATCTAAAGATGCGCTTAATAGCATTCCAATGCTCTTTGGTAAATTTTTGACAAAACTACTTACGCGGTTTACAGCAAATGCTATGTCGGGACGAGAGATCTGACTTAAATATAGGAGACTTCCTACTGCCTCAATATACGGCACTCCTTTCATATCTTGTTCTTCTTGTTAAGGTAGAGGTTCTATCGCTGCCTTTAATTTAACGTTTGGATCCATAGAAGTAGATACTGGATTGCATTCTTCCATCCCGAATTTGCGAAGAATAGCCTCAATATAATTTGATTGGCTGATGTACAACTCTCCTCGCTTCCAGTCTCTTTTGATTGTCATACCTAAACATTGCTTGATGTCTCCTAGGTTTTTCATTTCAAACTGCTTATTTAAATGCGCTTTTAAACATTCTTCTTTCTTACAATTAGTATTATTTATAAATATGAGCAGGTCATCTACGTAGATTGCTACGATGAGTCTTTTTCCGTTTGACTTATCTATGTAGACGCATGGATCAGCTGTCGATCGTTTCATTCCTATAGCTTGTAGTGCTGCGTCAAGTGTTTTGTTCCACGTACGTCCGCTTTGTTTAAGGCCGTATAATGCCTTTTTCAATTTTAATCCCCTGTCGTGCCCTTTTTGTATATATGTTCCATGCCTTCTGGAGGTTCCACGAATATTTTCTCGTCTAATTTTCCGTTGAGGTAGGTTGTTGTCACGTCTATATGGGTAATCTTTAAGTTTTCCCTAGCTGCCATTGCTAACAAATATCTTAGAGTACTATATTTTACGACGGGAGAGTAAGTTTCATCGTAGTCGATTCCGTATGACTGTGCATATCCTCTCGCTGCGAGTCTTGCTTTGTACTTTAATGAGTCATCCTCATTTCTTTTAATTTTGAAGACCCATTTTAACTTAAGCGTTTTTCTATCCTCGGGCTTGTCCATAATTTCCCATGTGTCGTTGCGTTGCAATGACTTGAGCTCTTCCGTCATAGCTGCAATCCATTTTTCACGATCAGAGCTTTTGAGTGCTTCTTCTACTGTTTGTGATGCTTCCAACGAACTCTCATATGTTAGATAAGATACATAATCTTGCAGTATCTTTGGTTTGGGTACTCTTTGTGATCTTCTGAGTGTTGGTTGTACAGCGGGCAATGGCTCTGTTTCGTGTTCGGATGGCGTCTCATAAGAATCTTCATCCGACGAGTCTTCGATATCGACAACTGTAGATTCAGGATCATCTGTGTTATTTGTTGGTACTATAAGGTCAGGTAAGTTAGCTGTTATCTTATCTATTTTCTGTTCGCTATATACAGAATCGCTAATACGTTCGTTTTCATAGAATATCGCATCGCGGCTTATTACTATTTTATTATTTTTCTTATCAATAAAAATCGATATCCTTTGGTATTATCGCAATATCCTATAAACGTCATTTCGCGAGACTTAGGATCCACTTATCGCGTTTTTCTTTAGGAATATATATTAAAGCCTTACATCCAAAAATTTTAAGATGTTCTAAATTTGGCTTCTCACCATTCCATGCTTCTTCTGGAGTCATTTTCGGTAATGTCTTTGTGGGGGACCTATTGATTAAATATGCAGCTGTTGCTGTCGCTTCTGCCCAATACTGCTTTGGTAGTTTTGCGTCGATGAGCATGAATCGTGCTCGCTCTACTATTGTCCGATTGG
>NW_012026832.1:426753-427511 GCF_000956235.1 Wasmannia auropunctata
ATTATAACAAGATAATAATGACATGATCAGTAATAATAATTATCATTGAAATAATTAGAGATAGGTGTGATGCACGATATTAATCCTCATTGAATACGACAAAAAGATAGAACCACATGGAGAGAGAGCGAGAGAGAGAGAGAGAGAGAGAGAGAGAGAGAAAAAGGAATCGTCATGTAATCACTTTGCTGTCGGAAAGATGAAAAGTTTCAACACTTCGCAACAACGATTGAAAAGTTATAAGGTCTAACATGTATCATTAACATTAGCGGATACTTGGTAGGTGCTAAGGTGCTTTTATAGATATGTTTAAAATACAGAAAGAGTAAAGTACCTCGTTCATTATTATACGCGATTAGCGGCGAGTCGATAGCGTCGATAGTGATCGCTAGAGTTAATTCGCACGAGGGAACGTTCGCGCTATGTGCGCCACTAAAACGTTGCATCGCGAAAGAAAGCGATGTAAGATAAGACAATCGTATTACGAAACGGGGGAGTGCTTCAGGCATCGGCCGCCGCCGCTGCCTACAGTCGTCTGAGGAGCGTCCAGTGACGCTCAGAGCGAATGGCTGAGAGCGACACGGCTGCGTTACGGTCCTCGTCCAGGCGATCGCCAAAGTGAGTCGTTTACGAGTTCGACGAGACGGTCGACCGGTCGTGATGGAGGTGCAGAGACGGCGGCACGACCGAGATCGGCGGCGGTGATGTTAGCGGTGGAGACGGCAGCGGCAGTGGCGGCGGTGGCGGCGGCGGCGGCG
>NW_012026832.1:433442-436925 GCF_000956235.1 Wasmannia auropunctata
TTATTATTACATTTAATAATAATTATCGAATAATACAAATTTAAAATCTAATTAAACTTATTTCAGTATTACAAAAAAGTAACGATAAAATAACGAATCGTTACTTTTCAAGTAACGGTAACGGTAACGCGTTACTTTTTAAAATCAGTAACGAGTAACGGCAACGAGTTACTTTTTACGAAAAATAATGGTAACGGTAACGCGTTACTTTTTTAAGGTAACGTTCCCAACTGTGTAAATATGTAAGTCATATATAATCGTAGGTCAACGCACAACATTTTATATAAACGTATGTCGTATCATTGTGGCATCAAAAACAATTGATACGACGTATGTTTACGTAAAATCAACATGCGTTGACCTACGACTACTATTTACATTTACGTGTTTTCTGTCGAAAACAGTTATGAGTATCTTTCTACGTCGACCCATAAATATAAATTCTCATTTCTAAATTTTCATTTCTCGAGGAGACTCAAAGCTTGCCGACTGCATCATATTCGAATACTATATTTATATAGTATTTGAATATAATGCAGTCGGCGAGCTTTGAGTCTCCTCGAGAAATGTTGCTATCTCATTTCAGGAAGCATCCTACTCACTTGCATGCAGCGGTTGTCTGCGCGCTCCGGGATTGTGCCTGAATATTCGTGCCCTGCAACTGCCAATGGATCTTTCTCCGGTGAATTAGTATCGTTTACCTGGCCAGCGGCATTATTGCTCTCGTGTTTCTCGAAGAGAGTTCTGCTAATTGTTTCAGCCACTCGTTTTTGCCAATTGATCTCTTGCAACTCATCTTCAGAGGCTGTAATAAAGTTAATAATGAACATAAATTAAACAAAATAAAAAAATATTAACGTGAAATTTGAAGTAAGCTCACTCACAAATAATTGACAAAATTTGTATATTTTCCATATTCGATGTTCCTTCCAGGCGCCAAGAAAACATTAAATTCGGCGTTACATCTTTATCAAACTGCGACGCATCGAAGTTTTCAATTTCGTTAACAGAAATATATTTGTGACATTTTAAACGTGGGATATAAATGTAAGCGTTCGCCATAATAAAGAGAGAAAACACTCGACGTGTACGACACAACTGTTGATTTTCGACTGCTGGCCACGACGGTTTGTAGCTTATTCTACAGCGTCGTCATAACGATTACGTCATATCTCTCCCTTCTCAGCACGGCACTACAACTACCCGCGCTACACATGTGTTATCTTAACGGCTGTCGAAAGGAATGTCAAACTTCAGGCTACGCCGTTTTTTTCTTTACCTGCTGACCCAAGAAAAACTCTTTGATGGATGTGTCATAAAATTCCAAAGATCGGTCAAATGAAAGCATCTCATACAACACAGAAAGTTGAAAAAACGTTGCTGAGACATTGCAATATTGAATGTTGTAGTAGGAATGCTTTTTCAACGTCGAAATTATGTTAAATTTTTTACATTAATTGTTAATGTTGTTGCAACGTTAAAATTACATAAAACTAATTATTATTTTTTTAAACAATTAATAAGAGACAATATATTGAAGAAAATAATATAATGTACAATATATATCTAATTTTTATTAAATAAAGAATTGTATTTTTTAATTGTATTATAAAATTTTAGATTTATGTTCAAAATATAAACAAGTAATTTGGTTAATTTTGTTAAAAGTAAACAAATTTACGTATATAGAAACTCATGCAATTTTAACTTAATCTCCCCATGAGGCTCATTTACAAATATTTAAATCTTTACAAATTGATGTTAATCATTTTGATTATCAATCATATGTTATTGTACATATGTTAACATTTATAGAAGGATATATCTTTCTGAATGACTTTTGACTTCATTGATTTGATCTATCACGAATATGTATCCATTAACATCGAGCGAGCAGTCATGGATCATCACGAAGCGTTTGAATTCCCGATCACAGAAGTTAAGCAACATTGGTGGCAGTCGTAGCTTGGATGGCTGATCGTTAGATCTGAATATTAGTTTAAAGGAGAAATAATCATTGAAAACACCGTTTTTTCCATTTCAGCTTCAGCTAATAATTGCGTTGCAAGGCCGAATATTTAATCGGCGTGCAGTTTATAACGGCTGTACATTGAGTTAAAAAAATTCATATAGAATTTGTTATGCATCTAAAATCCAGCCGTGACCGCAGAAAGGCACTCTTGAAGTCAAATGTATTATTCACATAGGCGGTCATATTCAAATTATAATAATTATTTTTTTTTATGTTTTATAATTGTTTTTGTTCTAATTTTATAAAAATAAAATAGATATCTAACAGATATTATGTGTGGGTTAAATGAACATATAATAAACAATGTTGAATTGCAACATCTTGTAAATGATTTGGGAAACATGTATTTCAACATTAGACGTTTTCGTAATGTCCTTTCAAAGTTAAATCTGTATTTTGAAAACGTTGATTTAACATTCGCAATGTTGTAATTCAACATTTTCTAAACTGTTGTTTCAACGTTTGTGTGCTGTGTGAGATCGATATATGATCGCATTACTCGATGCAGATATTACTCGTGAAAAATTATAGTGGAAGATTTTGATATGAATAATTTTTTTTTTAACACACAATGACTTTTAACAATCGATTGAATCTACTATGTTTATTAACTAAAATTAATGATGAACTTCGAAAAAATACCAGCTCGTATCAGTGTTAAAGTCCACCCTAGCAAGTTATAAGATGGCTTATTTTCTAAACGACGCGATGTTATTGATAAATCACACGGATATACAATATCCGTGTTTACTCGAAGACCATTGCGGTAGAACTTTCGCTAACGGAAGAAGTATCACGAGTTTTTATATAGAAATTAATAGAGAACGATGTCAGTGACAATAATTTAATCTAGGGATAAATGTAAACAAATTATCCTCGCATTACATTACATCAAAAACAAATCATATAATTCAAGTATCATTGTCGGCAACATTGAACAAATATCATGAAATATCGTATTGTTTTAATTTAGAGTGCAAAGGAAAAAATGAGAGTTTTTAGGTGAAACAAATGCAACATTGAGACATGAAAGAAATTTTTATTAAAATCGTTTTGCTATTATTTCATAAATATTGGTCGTATGATTTACAGTACGAATCTTTACAATCAATTCCACTAGTCGAGATTTTCTTATGACATCTCACCATTCGTTCTAAAAATAGGATACAATTATGCAAAATTACCTAACTTGTTAAATGATGTCGATAACACTAGTTTACAGCAAAAAATTACTTTGGACCGGACGACGTGTCTCTTATAGATTTTCGGATGCTGAAAACGATGCCGCAAGCGAACAAATTCTGGCACGTCAGATTTCCAAGATAATTGAAGTTTAATACTTAAAGAATACCTTTTTTATGATATTTGACTTTTTTAATAAAGAATCTTAACGTTATTTTGAAATTTTAATCAGGAGTCATATGAATGTATTGTTCATCCCCTATAAAATG
>NW_012026832.1:436945-440623 GCF_000956235.1 Wasmannia auropunctata
TAGATTCTTTTCACATTTCTTTTAAATATTGCTGCAACATTATTAAAATATGTTGCAAATCTATATTTTAACAATGTTTCTGAAGCATTGCATTGCAATATGCAATGATGCAACTTTGCTGCAATATTGCTGCAAGCTTCTGTGCTGTATGGGCCGATTTTCACGATTGTTGGAGATTGTCCAGGGAAAATTGTTGTGAGCTGGAAGTTTCCGCCGGTGTATACGTGGCATTCGCTCGTAGTCAGACATTATTCGACTGCAAGTAACATATACAGATGCACCGAGAATTACGAGCTGCAGCAATAAAATTAATCCTTTATTCGCGCGCAGAGATAAACTTATACAATCCATCACAGTGCGTCCGTCGCGATTAAATCCAGAAAATTTATTGATATAACGTGTCGAAAAAAATATTATTTTCAACATTTCATTCTTTCTAATATTAACTCTTTTATTGTGAGATAAGTCTTTTACAGAATCTCTTCGTTGCTTTGAGAGAGAAAATGTAATTTTCTACAACATACTTTCCCAAGTTTTTGTAAGTTTATTTTCGTATAATGCAAACATCCAATATATATGTACCTATACATTTATAATAACATTTACAAATATAATAAAATATGACATGTACACATGACAGGGAATATATTTATTGAAATTACAGGAAAAACATTTAAATAAATTATTAACGAAATCAATATTATATGGAGTCTGAATATATAAAAATATAAATTACACAGGAAGATTACTTCGTCGAATCGCATCGGAATGAAAATTGCAAAAACCAAAATATAACAGTGCAAACAATGCAACAAATAAAAGGAAACATATTGTCGCGCGATATAAAGGAATCTCTATCAACTGCTGCGGGAAGTGCCAAAGTTTTATAATTTTTAATTCTTTCCATATCAAAACTTTCGTCATCTTTCTTCAATTCTAGCAATTCGAGTGCATAATCCTCTTCCGAGCGATGCATCAGTTGCATAAACGATTTCACATTTTCGAGACCGAATCGTTTAAGCTCGATCTCGCTATCGCTCACTCGTTTTCTGAGAGAACAACGCTCTCTTCTCGCTTTACCCTAAAACAATCGTTCCTCGACTATCTCGAAAATTCCGATCCGCATCTCTGGTCGGAGCTACTGCCGCGCGACGAGCATGTTGAAAATCTGCCAAAATCTTCATTATTCATCAGGTTGTAACCGGAATCAGTGCCCGTTTCCATGAAATCGACAAAATGATAATTCATCTTAATATGACCATCGGACCTTTTCCCCCGAAGACCCCTTTCGTCAGCGCACTTATCGTACGCCCGCACGGTTCTTAATATGCCGACTATAAGTGCCAATTTTATTTTAGATATTCTATCTTGTACGAGACTGACCAAACTACGTTCGTAGAACGACAATGAGCCTTACCCTTCTCGTTTTAGGTAAGTGCAGTTAGACTTACTGCTGTCGCTACCCTGTTTAACCCTTTACAGGAAAGGTAATTTTCCTCGGATCAGCCGCCCAGGTTTACCGGATCCTCGTCCTTCCTTCTGGTCGTCGGCAGTTGACGATATTCTCGTTTTATGAGTTCGGAATGTGAGCGCACGCGATTTTTGTGGGGTCCGCAAAATAATTCGACTTTGCTCGATTGTATGTTTATAATGTTTATTTTCAACAGTTCAAACGCTCACATACACGCTTCCACGCACTCACAATAGAAGGTCCGCGCACACGATCGCTCGCGCTTCGCGGATTACGCATTCTCGCCTTTCGGCGGGAATCCCAGCGATTGGGGATGCGCGTTAAACGCAATACGGTTTGCGTCACTAAATGCGCCGCGGAAACGACTCGGCCCTGCCACGACCGACACAGCGCTATAACGCACGAATGATAACCGGAATCGCGTTTAAAGTTTTAAGAAAACATCGTATATATGCGCAACAAACTTGCGCTAGATCCGTTTCGGGATCGTATAATCCGTACTCGCGACGTCCGATCGAGATAATTTTCCCTCCTCGGTGTTTACAACGCTCGCTGAATAACGGATACTTCGAATTACGCAATACTTTGCGGGACTTTTATTACGCGGAGTTTACTCGCGAAGAGATCGGAACAAAAGACCTCGTTGCCATCCGGGCAACGATATTTATACCGGCGGTCGTTTTTCCCCTTCTCCGCGTTTGCAGCGCACATAACTTTTAACGCTCGCTTCTTACTTCTTGGATTGGCTGGTTCGCCGAACCAATCCGGCGCTTTACCCAATGTTTGGGCTCGTCTCACTGAATAACGTTCCCAAAACTATCAAAGTTCGACCATTTTCAATGTCGAACCACTAAAATTATAATTAATTCCTTTTATCCGTCTTGAAAATACTTAATATCGCTTTACCTAGCTGTTTTTACTTATTCGCGTGGATAAATCTTTAAAACCAAACTCATTTCCTGTACCAAATTAACTCTTGGACCTTTCGATTATAGGTGTGATGACAACTTTGGCTCGGAGCCTCTTGCCGCTTGGTATATCCCTTAAATTAACTAGAATAATAATATTTTATGGATTACATTTTCAAAATAACGCACTGTTTCTTTGTTGCAGGTAATCACGTGACCGATCGCTTTATCCGGTGGTCGGATGATTTTGCTTATGAAACCTTCAAACAACTATATATACTGGTTTTTACGTATAAATAAAAGAAAATTCATGGATCACAATTATAAATTAATCTCGCATTTTTCTATTACAGGTGATCACGTGACTTATTGAATTGGACTTACTTTCGGAACCCTCTTTTTTGATCCGTAATTGTAAATGACTATGTATGCATAAACTAAAGTAAACGTTAACGCATGGATTACATTTATCTTTTCTTATCGGCCGCCCGAATTGTCATCATCTTTTTTATTACTTTTCTCTTTTCCGTTTTAGTTAAACAGGTAAAGGATTTTAGGGAACCTTATTCATTGATTATCATTATATTAATTTTATTTATTCATGCTTTCATCCATCCATATCTTATAAACTGTAATGCTGTCTAAAATATTAAAGCAAATCCAATATGCTTATTAAATCATTTAGTCTAAAATTATATAAACCTTCGTACTTGATCTAACAGGTAAAACATAAAATTATAAAATAACATAAAGTTCATAATCAATCATAATAATGTAAACATAAAATAAATCAAATAAAAAAATAAAAAATATAAATTTATAGGAAACGAAAACACACTGAAATACTATAAAGTCCCTGAAATTCTTCAGGTCGCATAAACTTATTCCTCCGTTTCCATTGGTAACGGCGGGGTCACCGGCTCAAACCTCGGGCTGTCCGGCTCGACCTCCTCCTCCGCCGCGACCTCTGGAATTGCTGTCGGGTGGTATTCCTTTTCATCCCTATCCTCCATCCACCTGTGGATCACCTCCAACGCTTGCTCCGCCCTCTCTGCTGACGTCTCCGCAGTCGTGACATGAGTTGTTAAAGGCTGCCACAGTGCAGACGGATACAAGGTGACACATCGCTTCCAATTTGGTTTTTATTTTATTTATATTTTCGCGATTTACGAATGAATTCTCGCGGAACTCGGTCGTCTCGTAATCTTCGACCGTTTCCTTATTTCGTTTCCCCGATTCCCTCGACATTAAATTTCTCTGATATATAGGTTGTGACAACTGCCGTTATTCCGTCGCACG
>NW_012026832.1:440643-442196 GCF_000956235.1 Wasmannia auropunctata
TTCGCATACAATCTCACAAATTAAGATAAACTCGTGGTGGATACTCGGGTACCCTGGTTGTGTAACAACGTGGTAAAAGTTGGTTGTGCACATAAGGGTTAATGAGGGGGTGAGAGGGAACGCCGGAAACCGAGCGCCTTGTAAGAAAGGCAGAGGGGAGGAAAAGAGAGAGAGTCGAAGGAACGCTTGCCTAATAGCGCCTCATGTGAATGAGGATGAAGAGGGGGGTAATGCGGAAGCACCGGAGGTGGTGCTAAATTTGCAGCCCGGATTCTTTGGTTCAAGGAGGGTAATCGGGAACGCTTAATAGCGCCTCAATAAGGAGAGGGTGAGGGGTGGAGCTGCGAGAGGTAGCGTAACTAGTGTAAGAAGGAACGCCGGATGTCCAGCGCCTTATGGGTAAGGGAGGCAGGGTGGAAATGTTGGAATTATGCCTTATAGAAGAGAGGGAGGGGGAGCGGGCTAGGAACGCTTAGTAGCGCCTTAGTGGTATGAAGGAAAGAAGGGGTGAAACCGTGAGGGGTAACGAGATTTCATGTACTGCAAGCGTCAATTTCCAAATTAAAGCGGTTTACGAGTAATTAGCACAACTAGATTTTTAGTTTTTATACATGAGTTTCGCTATGGGGCTTCGCGGAATTCGTGTCGCGCGTTCGTCGCGCCGCGCGCGCATACCTTCCTCACACGCGAGTCACGTGGGCTCTACCCATCTCGTTAACGCTGTGCTATAGTCTATCTTAGATAACGGCTTAGATTATCCCTTCGCGAATTTTTATATTATATTTATATTAGGGGTATCAGAATGGTGCATACGAGACTCGTAAGAGATCTCGATGCACCCGATCATCACTTAGCCCTATATATAAAAAAAAGAAAAAAAAGAAAAAGAAAAAATGAAGGGAAATGAAAGAAAAGCTGAAAAGACAATGAAGTGAAATAATCTTTAATCGAACGCTCTCAGTCACCCAGCAATATATACAAAAAGAAAAGAAAAAGGATGTATTCGCGATAATCAGTATAATGATGTATATGCGCGAGGTGGCACTTATAATACAAACAAAAAAAGGAAGAAAAAAAAGGAACATAATGTACTAGTAAATAAAAAAAAGAAAGAGAAACGGAAACGTATCAAAGAGACGAGAGAGAGTAAACGAAAAAGGGAAAGAAAAAGAAAAATATGAGCATACGCATATGCGTCGGACGCGACACTTGGTTACATAATCCTGTTGCAAGTTCAAATCCTTTATATTTATTTGGAAGTGTTTCGTATAATGCAAAAATAGCTTTTATAGTTATAACTAAACCTTTGAAACAAGGAACTTGTGATATTGTATCTGCTGATTTTGACTACCTTGGACACCATTCAATAAAGTTTGTTAACAGAGCATGTAAATCAGTATTTTTGGAGGACAATAGTCGTTTTCCGCCAAATTTGACATTAAGACTATAACTATTGCAGGCGTCAATAACATTATTTAAATGTTCTGCAAAATCGGCAGTAGCTTCCCATGTACTACTTTTTAATTCTTTTTCATGACCAGCTAATTTTATCG
>NW_012026832.1:442216-444434 GCF_000956235.1 Wasmannia auropunctata
TTTTTCTCGACTTGCTCGCGGTTCTGGTGCGGATGGTACTTCTGGCGGACTGGCGGGTAGCGAGTCGGGCGAGAAGTGTTCTTGTCGGAAATTCTCCCGGCTTTTATACCCGCTCGGGCGCGGGTTCGGACGTTTCCGCGTCTCGTCGGTAATCTCCGGGGGGGTTGTAAAAAGGGAAGGCTCGGTGGGGGTGAACTTGCCGCGTGCTTCGCTGGGTGGCGAAAAAAAGATAATCCGGGCGCGCCGCGCCCGGCTCCCACTGGTTCTAGTGTGCAGGAACGATGCGTTCTTTTAGGGGGTGCATCGTTACAAGGTAATGACCGCTTCGTGAAGATTGCGCGCGCGTTCCGTTGCAAGCTCGAAAGCCGCGATCACGTCGCTCGGTATACCCTGCACTTTCAATTCCGACGTGTATTCCTGACTGTATCTTCGCACCGGACGTCGTTTCCGGAACGCTCCACAACTTTTTAAGAAAAGCAAAATGCATCATGACAATATCGCGATTTCGATTTTGACAGAGATTTCAGGGTCGTGTCGTCGCGTAACTTTGACTAAAGCTATTGGGCCGATCTTCGTTCTCGATCTTCTCGTTTCTTCTTTAGCGTCCCTCCGCTTTGCAACCTGAAAGTATAAAATTTATGAATAAAGATAATTAAAAACATAAGAGATATAAATATATTTAGACAAATCAGTGTAATTTTGTGTAACCTTAGTTGTAAATAATTATCGGGCGCCTTGAATTGTGCCGCGCACATCGGCACTCGTGCTGATGGCACCCGGTTCCGCGGCAGCCACGGCTACTTCCGCGGTTTCCGCGCCATCCGCGGCTTCCACGCCATCCGCGGTTTCCGCGCCATCCGCGGCTTCCGCGCCATCAGCGGCTTCCATGGTTCGGTCCTCGCCGCCCGCGCAACGGTCTTCCCTGTAGTTGACGGACGTTTGTCCATACCTAAAGCAAAATTAAAACTTCACTTACTTTACCCTCCAAAAATAGGCAAAATTCAAGAGAGTGTAATTTCGTGAAAAATGATCGTAACGAGCTGATCAAAAAAGCATTTTACAGCTTGAAATCTCTACTTTCCAAATCGATACTTTAGAAAACGATTCTACTGATCTTTCATAGAGTTACACGGATAAAAAAAGAGACCCGACAAATCTCAAAATTTCTTGACAAATTCCATGGCGCGAATTAAAAATCGCATGCAAATGCAGTTTACAGCTTTTGAAAGAGTGAATCTTTATATTGTAAAGAAGTGTACAAAACGTTATAAAGTATTAAAAATTTAACTTACATTGCATTTCTTTCACGCAGGAAGCGCCCTCCTCTCTTTTTCCGATCTTCCATGTCTTCTTTCTTTCTTTTTTTTTCTTTAATTTGTTGAATCTTTTTATTTTCTTTTCCTATATCCTTTTCTTCTTCCGAAAAATCCATCTCATCTTCATCAGAGTTTAAGATGTATTCGTCCAACTCCCTCTCTATACATCTTAACTCTTTTTCTGCTTTCAACTTTCTCTCTTTTAATTCTTTCTTTCTTTCTTCTTTTTTTTTATTTCCTTTTTGGTTATTTTTATCCTCGCGTTCTGACCTGTATACACATATTTCATAAATACGTATATTAATTCTTATATAGCATATTCGTGTATATATGTATACGTATTCTATAATTTATATATATATATATATTATTAAATTGATTAAATTTTGTTATACAGTCACGAAACTAATTATCCGGACAATACTCGAAACTTTTTGTTGTCCGGACAATTACTTTCGGGATCGTGCATTATACGTTGCACAATCACGAAACTAATTAATTTAATAATAATTATTTTAAAAAATGTATCTACTTACATTGCTCGTTCCGACAGTCTTCAAGGACAGTTCCGACGACAATTAATTAATAATAAATAAATTAGCAGCTCTCAAGTTGGGCACTCTCGAGCGGGCTGGAAACAGGCCGGTAACGGGCGGGCAGAGGGAAAACTTGTGTCGACAGTCGACTAGCGCACACACACTAAATAAGAGTCAGCTCATGTCTGTGTGTGTTCGTATCTCGGCATAAAAAAAATCTAAAAAAAATCTATTCTGCGATGTGCGCAGTGAATTAATATCTGAAAAGATATTCTGCGGTGTGCGCAGTGAATTAATATCTGAAAAGATATTCTGCGGTGTGCGCAGTGAATTAATATCTGCAAAGATATTCTGCGGTGTGCGCAG
>NW_012026832.1:445540-447404 GCF_000956235.1 Wasmannia auropunctata
TGTTAAAAGTTGCACATCAGCACCTGTTTCGCTTAATTTATCTAAACATTCTTTTAATAATGTAACTATATCTTCTGATTGCATACACTTTCCCGGAAGAAAATATGCTAAAGGTTGCCGCCATGGATTACGCGCATTTAAGCTGTCTAAACAAAATACAAAGACAAGTTTCGATCTCTCTGATTTTCTTTCTAAAGGTCCTAGATCAATTAGACCTTCTATTTGATCTAATTGTGCTGAATATTCCTCATAACTTTTTATGCACATTTCGTCCCATTTTAAAGCACACACTCTTTCCTTCAACGGTAATTGAGTCATTTTTTCTTTTAATTTTTTAAATATAAAGTCACAAAATCCTGGTTTAATGTCATATTCTTCTAACCATCTTCTAATAGTCCTTTGTGTGGGAAAATTGCAACCTGTTTTTTTTAAGCGACAAAATGTACTGGGTGAATAATAATAAAATTGTTTCGACAATTTTTTTCTTCTTCTGTATATGGTGCATGTGGTGTATGTAGTTGCAAATTAATCATAGCTTTTGCAACTGGATGCAGATCTTCTCGCTCATTTACCATTTTTTTAATAATCTTGTTCTTTAATTATTTCTGTTTTATTGGCTTTCTACTTTTTTTTTCTGTATGCCTGCGACGCTTTAAACATTTTATTATATTTCGCAATTTAATATTCTCAGCTTTTAATGATTTATTAATTTTTGAATCTTTAACTTTACACTTTATTATTTTTCGCAATTTAATGTTCTCAGCTTTTAATGATTTATTAATTTTTGAATCCTTAACTTTACACTTTATTATTTTTTGCAATTTAATATTCTCAGCTTTTAATGATTTAATCGTTTTTGAATTATTAACTTTTCTTGTTACATCTTTTCCTTTGTCTATTCCTTTTTCTTTACTTTCCTTGTTATTTGCATTATTATGCAAAGTAGGTTTCAAAACTCTTTCATGTGTTTGTGGCTCTATATGAATCCATTCCATCATATCTTCTTCTGTTGAGAGATTAAAATGTAAATGTGCTGGCTTGTAAGTTTTTATTGAAGGCTCTTGTAATAATTGCTCATCTATTGTTACATTGTCGAAAATAGGTGTAAATGATTCTGATGATTCAATATTCACGTCAACAGAGTGCGATAGCTCTGTAACATTTTCTTTTATATAAGGCTCTGTAATCGCTTCAATTTTTCTTGCACTCATTGCCGCTAAAGAAAGTACTTTTTCAACAATACCAAATTGCGGCTCTTGTGGAAAATGCTCAATTACATTTGTTTCAAAAATTTTTATCAAATGCGAACGCATTAACTTAAGTTCATATTTTACTTTATCTGGTTTAATATTAAATAATAATGAAGTCGCAAAAGCTATAGCAAAAACACCGCAATCGCTATAGTTTGGTTGACGTTGCATAGTAGGAAATTTGACAGGATTTTTTTCAAAATTGTATGTTGGAAATAATCTTTTCAAAAATTGTTCATGATGTTTGTGCAAAATTTTATTATTTAAAGAATCATATATAGGATTTAGATGCGGTGATCGGGCAGGCCAATTTCTAGAACCACCGTGTCCAATCTATTTATGCAAAAATCTATAAAAGACGCGCCCAATTGTGTATTGAGTGCGATGGTGGTCACTTTGAACAGTTCCTGTAAATCTCATTATTTTTCAAATTAATACCATTTCTCTTATCTTACTTTTCCTCAAATTTTATTATTTTTAAACTTAATACTATTTCACTTATCTTACTTTTATTCATTGATATTTTGTAATATTATACTGATATTAAAATAATCATAAATAAACAAGACAAAGCTTAAAAGCGATCTCTTTGTCATTGTATGAAAAATTGAGAA
>NW_012026832.1:447424-447866 GCF_000956235.1 Wasmannia auropunctata
TTATGCTCGATGTGAGAGTAGTCATTGAAACTCTGGATACCGATTACGAAGATGTAGTTTCTTTGAATAATCTAAGTGTTATTAATACTATGCGTTGCGGAAAACATGTTAAGAATTGCGCATTACAAAATGTATTTAAAATATATAACTGGTGGTCACATCATCAAATAAAACAATAAAATGTATAATATTTTAATCAATAAAATGTGAAATTTTTAAAATTATGTTTTTTTCCCTTTTCTTCGTACATGTATATGGCACTACTATTACTACACTGAGATGTGTGCGAGACACGTTCATCTTTGACGCGGATCAAATTTCTACCTGGTCGCGAACGAAAGAACATTTCTACGCCGTTAGGAATGATAGAATAGGTTCAATAGACGGTTCGACAGGCTGTTTTTTAGGACAGACAGGCAGTTCGACAGACAGTTCGACAGGA
>NW_012026832.1:459807-462566 GCF_000956235.1 Wasmannia auropunctata
TCAGCTAAATGAATCAAATAATGCATATTCAATACTTGCGAATCTTCTCCGTATAGAGATGGAAATAAATAAAAAAATTTTCTTAATAAATTTTTAGCATAATCACAATATGATAACGTTACGTTCTGTTTGTTAAGAATACGACAAGCTACAAATAAGAGTAAAAAATGTCTGTAAAAATCGTTTGGAAGTACATTATGTAATACCGTTGAACTGCAATATAATAAAAAGAATCTAAATTGTGTCGCTTTCCATCTAGCTATCACGTTGAGGTCGAACTTTTTACGTTGGAACTCGCATGGTATGTCTCGACTGATAGAATTCATTATGTCTCTCAAATGCTGTACCTGACGTCTTTTGAGCCCTGCAACACTCTTTTTTACTATCCACTTCTCTAATAACGTTTTTATTACCCCCAGATATAATAAATGCATGGAATCAATAACAACAGAGTTAATTATATCGAAATCTGGTAATTCTAATAATATTGAATTTAAATCTTTATGATGTTGCGGTTGCTCTCGATTTTTAAACGATTCTTTACTTCGGTTCTTACAATTTATTTCTGGATAAACTCGTTTCTTTCCTATCGATACGCCTTTCGTATTACATCTTTCACACGCATAAAATGCATTATGTGGTTTACAATTTTTTATAAATGCTCTCGCGGGAGCATCTGCAACAATAGCACAAATTTTAAATGAATATCTTTTTCCGTTTAATTCTATCCCATTATTTATTAAACTTTTAGCTTCTTCGACAAAATCATAAAGAAAATTATTACTATTTTGAGGTTTGGAATCTCCACAATAAATGCCGGCGACAAAAGGTTTACACACATAATTACTATGAAAAATTTTTACAATAATTGGCCATACTTGAATCTGTGAGTTATTATAAATTTGCATACCATCTATATGAATTAATACAGAAATCTCATTCTCTTGATACACGTCCGGCGAAATGATTTTCTCTAACATCTTTTGTATACCTAAATATGTATATGAACCCTCAGTTTCCCGATTACTTGTCATTACTTGTAAGACACGATGATGCTTCGTACCTAACAATGTTTGAGCCGTTCGAGGTAAACTTGTGTGTCCCTCTTCTCTTAATATTGATAGTAATTCCGTAACTACAGTTAATCTTAAAGTATCTAGATTTTGCAACGTCCACTGAGTAATTTTTTCGGTAATTCCAGTTAATTCTGTTTTAGATTGAATTGACTCTTCAAGCAACGCAAATTCACCGTCACTAACAATTGCAAATTCATCCTCATCTATCTGTTTTTCAATAGTTAAGATATTATTAATTACATCAGTTTTTACTACATTCTTACTTTGACTTTCTTGCGCATCATCTTTTTTAGATATGCTTTTATTTTCGTCTCGCCTTCTCTTTAGCTCGCGATGCTTTTTCACTCGATAATAATTCGACATATTCTCCACATATACGTTATAATTACGAATGTAAGAGAAACACAAAATAATAAGCTAAATATAGAAAAGAGGAAATACTTAACTGCTGCTGATCGTAAGCACTGTGCAATTTTTTCTTAAAAAAATGGTCCTTTCTCTCACCCTCTCTCTCTCTCTCTCTTTCTCTTTCTCTTTCTCGTATGCACAGGTTAATGGCTGTTGAACTCGAACACTTCTTGCACGCGGACACGCTTGTACAGGGAACAGGGAACTGTTGTGGAAAGGCAATAATTCGACACGTTACAATTATAAATGCAAGAGAAACACAAAATAATAAGCTAAATATAGAAAAGAGGAAATACTTAACTGCTGCTGATCGTAGGCACTGTGCGATTTTTTATTAAAAAGATGGTCCTTTCTCCCACCCTCTCTCTCTCTCTCTCTTTCTCTCTCTTTCTCTCTCTCGTATGCACAGGTTAATGGCTGTTGAACTCGAACACATCTTGCACGCGGACACGCTTATACAGGGAACAGAGAACTGTTGTGGGAAAGCAATAATTCGACACGTTACAATTACGAATGCAAGAGAAACACGAAATAAGCTAAACACAAAAGAGATGGATAAAACTTACTGTGCTGATCGTAGGTACTGTGCGATATTTTCGTTAAAAAATGGTCCTTCCCCTCTCTCTCTCTCTCTCTCTCTCTCTCGTATGCACAGGTTAATTGCTCTTCTATCAACTCTATAAAGAGATTTCCTGCGTATGGACACACTCGTACAGAGGATCACAGAGAACTGAGAACTGCGGTCGTTGCGGAAAGGACGACCGATCGTCGCGATTTTCATTTCTTTTTGAAGCAGGAACACTAGCAATACCAGCGCTGCGCGCGCGGAAGAAACCGCCCGAACCGCGTGATCTCTTCGCTGCTGCGCGCGTGAAAATCACGTGATCACATAACATCCACGTGAACGATTACCTTCAAATGATTGGTTTTCTGATTCGTTAATTTCAAAGAAAATTTTATATTTTATTCGGATTTTATTTAATTTATTTATTTTGTAATATATAAAAGTTAATGTATATATTTATCGTTCGTTTTTATATTCATCGAAAATAAATAATATCGTATATAATTATTATTATACTATACAATACTATAAAATATTAAAGATGTATACAGAAAATGCGGGAATAAAAATATAAAACAAATGTGTAAAACTATTTTTATATATCTAAAATAATTATAAATTTATTTTTGTTTACGCACATTTTACACACGTATTTAAATAACAAATTTAAAAATTGAATAAAATTAGAAATTAAGATAATTAAAATAAAT
>NW_012026832.1:463401-465140 GCF_000956235.1 Wasmannia auropunctata
TATCTATATAGATAAATCGCCAGTCATTTGCCAGTGATGGCCCAGCACTGGCTGATAGAACTTTGGCCGTCAGTTGACAGCCGTAGCATTGGCCAAGCGTTGATCTTCATCGTAACGCCGGATTTATCTATATAGATAAACCGCCAGTCATTTGCCAGTGATGGCCCAGCACTGGCTGATAGAACTTTGGCCGTCAGTTGACAGCCGTAGCATTGGCCAAGCGTTGATCTTCATCGTAACGCCGAATTTATCTATATAGATAAACCGCCAGTTATTTGCCAGTGATGGCCCAGCACTGGCTGATAGAACTTTGGCCGTCAGTTGGCAGCCGTAGCACTGGCCAAGCGTTGATCTTCATCATAACGCCGGATTTATCTATATAGATAAACCGCCAGTCATTTGTCAGTGATGGCCCAGCACTGGCTGACAGAACTTTGGCCGTTAGTTGACAGCCAAAGCAATGGCCAAGTATTGGTCTTTATCCTAACGCCGGATTTATCTATATAGATAAACCGCCAGTCATTTGCCAGTGATGGCCCAGCACTGGCTGATAGAACTTTGGCCGTTAGTTGACAGCCAAAGCAATGGCCAAGCGTTGGTCTTTATCCTAACGCCGGATTTGTCTATATATGTAGACAACCAGTAACTTGCCAGTGATGGCCCAGCATTGGCTGACAGAACTTTGGCCGTCAGTTGGCAGCCGTAGCACTGGCCAAGCGTTGGTTTCATTGTAACTACTGGCGACCCTGTATGGGGTCGTACCTCCCGTAGACGCGCGTCACCGTCAGCTCGACGCGCCGCGCAGATGGGCGCGAGCTTCTCGCCCGGTAGCTCCCGCGCGACCGAAATCGACGTGCCGATCGATTCTCTCGTTCGCTGCGCCTCTCGTAGTCGCCCTCTCGCGAAACCACTCTTCGTCTCGGGGCCACTCGGTCCCTGTCTCGTCCCGCGTACTCCCGATCGCGCGCGAACCGCACCGGCGTCGCGATACGTCGGTCTTACGGAGAACGCGCAGGAACGACCCTCGTTCGCGCTAGCGTTTCTCGCGCGCATCGAACGAAGAATCGCGGTCGTTCGTAGCCGATGATCTCCGAGCGAATCGCGCGGTTGGATCACCTCGGATCGTGCGGTACGCGACACCGCGCAACGCTCCGACTTCGCCAAACGGTACGCGCTCCTTCCGATTCGTCCTCCGCGAGGGACCGACCGCGGCGAACCTCCCGCCGATCGCGGAGAGGCGACGTTTTCTTTCTTTCTGCTTCCGTGACGTCGAGATAGCGCGCGCGGCTCTCGGTCGCGCGACGGATCTTTGCAGGCGCGCGCTGTAGTGCGGGTTCTCGATCAGGCTCCTCGCCGCGAACGCTGGAGGCGATGCCCGCTGAGTAAGAAACCTTGTTTGAGCGACTCGAGAGTCTTACCACGCTTCGCATCCTTCCTCGTGACTTCCCTCGAACGACGACGAAACAAAAGTAAATAGATGAGTAGATATAATAGGCGGGTTCTAACTAGGGAGCTCCGAGGGGGGGTGAGGGGCAGGGGGGTCCGCGGGGAGGGGGGTCCGCGGGGGAAGCCGCGGGGAGGGGGAAGCCGCGGTGAGGGGAAACCGCTCAGAACGTTCACGATCCGATGCGGGGTCCGCGGGGATGGGGAAGCCGCGGAAAGCCGCTCGCTCAGCTGGCCTAACCGCGTGGTGCAGGATGCGCGGGGAGGGGGGAACCGCGTCGTTGGCGCGGGGTCCG
>NW_012026832.1:468379-468866 GCF_000956235.1 Wasmannia auropunctata
TCGTATAATACGTTTTCAAAATCTGCCAGACCGAGTTCGTATTCACAATCGCTCAAATCTACAGGTGGAAAGTAGCTTACCGCGAGGCTGCTGCTTTTGCCAGTCAGCGTAAACGTCAGCGACATGTTTGAATGAATACTGAGTCTAAATGTTGCAACGTTTGTCTTTAAATAGATTATCTACCGTCTGTAAAAACTGTAGACACAGTTGACCACAATTGCTTTGATCGTAACGTTGATAAGGTGTGCGATTGAATTCGATTTGCGTCTCGTTGTCTCGTAGATATCGCACCAATTCTCTCGGCGGACGAAGATTACCAAAACTGTCGAAATATATAGCACGATTGCCCCTCTTTGCATATGCCACCCAATGAGTACCGAGTCCCTCAGCATTGTCCAAATTCACGATACCGCTCTCATTTCGACGTACTCCTCCCATCGGTAAAGTGGTTCGCATGAAAATACCTCTGAAATATGGAATATGCAAC
>NW_012026832.1:476339-477333 GCF_000956235.1 Wasmannia auropunctata
GCAAGCAATTACGTTTATCCTAATCGGGCAGTAAAAAAAAAAATGAATCCATCGATTTCTGTCTCGTTCAAAATTAAATTATACGTATAATAAATGATCATTAAGTTTTTTTATTTTTCAAATTTATTTATAAGAAAAAAAATGTTTAAGATAAAAATTATAATTTTCATGAAACTAACAAATAATGTTTCCTTAATAGCTCTAATATTATAATAAGGTTTCTTTAATAGCTCTAATATTTCTTTTTTCATGTATTTTTTACGTACAAATACGATAAAATAAAAATACAAAAAGTGATGACAAAAAGATTTGTTTTTTCGCCTATTTTAAAAGACCCATTTTTTGAACCTCAAATTTCAAACTTTTTTTATGCCAAATGCTATGATGTAACATTAATTAATCCTAGAGAAATTTTAAGATAAGCATAGGCAGGTTCCGAAAATATGAAAGGGATGAGAGTGATGATTTCTCATCATTTTCATGGAAAACATCACTTTCATCCCCTTGTATCTCCGGAACCGTGCCTATACTCATCTTAAAATTTTACTTTAATGTTTCATCTAATATTACTATTTGCCATAAAAAAGTTTGAAATTCGAGATCCAAAAAATGGGCGAAATTTGCCATCACTCTTTATCATGTATTAAATAACAATACGGTATTATAATTATATCAAGCCGGAAGACAATCATGAGAATAATTTACAAAATATATAATTATTAAATTAATAAACTAGCACAATAAAACAGCGACTTTTTAATAAACATGTGTACATATTTAATATTAACCTTCAAACCGTACATGAGTGCGAATTCGCACCGCGAAAATTTTCGAATTGCTGGCATTTGCACAGAGATATCTGTCGCGGCTTATCCCCACTACGTTAAATATGCCCGGAACCTCAGGTGTCAGGTTCGAACATGTACAGCCTCAGTCTCTTGCAGATTGACAAGATATGAACTACGGAAGTTTGTTGTGGTGCATATTCGCACTT
>NW_012026832.1:477353-478053 GCF_000956235.1 Wasmannia auropunctata
ATCCGATACCGCCGATCCGATGCAACCGATCTGTTGAACCGATACTACCGATCTGTCGAACTGATACAGCTGATCTGTTGGACTGATACAGCTGATCTGTCGAACCGCCTGTCGAACAGCCTGTCTGTCCAATCGAACAGCCTGTCAAACTACCTGTCTGTTCTATCAAACAGCTATTAGTTCAACTACATAGAAAATTATATTTCTTCCGCAACCTTCATTAGTTGGATATATTATATGGGTCAAGATAAAAAATGACTGTGTCAGCATTCGCAGCATCTCAATGCCATGGCAAAGTCACGAAGACGCGTAATATGAAACCGCCAATTGAACCGATACCCCCGTTCTATCAAATCGATACCGCTGTTCTATCAAACCGATACCGCTGATCTATCGAACCGATACAGCTGTTCTGCCGAACCGATACAACTGATCTGTTCAATCGAACCGCCTGTCGAAATTTGATCCGCGTCAAAGATGAATGTGTCTCGCACACATCGCAGTGTAGTAGTAGTAGTGCCATATACATGTACGAAGAAAAGGAAAAGAAACATAATTTTAAAAATTTCACATTTTATTGATTAAAATATTATACATTTTATTGTTTATTTAATGGTGTGACCACCAGTTATATATTTTAAATACATTTTGTAATGCACAATTCTTAACATGTTTTCCGCAACGCATAGTATTAATAACA